>NW_024609962.1:0-124999 GCF_016920785.2 Ixodes scapularis
GAGAAGGTGATGGTGGTGAAGAAGGGGGATATTCCTTTCCCCGTATATTTTATTATAACCCTCTGAAATGCTATGGTGGTTCGGGGCTGGAGGGGGGGGGGGGCTAAATCCTTCCTTCCCATCCTCCTATTTCGACGACCCTGCTTAGAGGTGTTCCAATGAGCAATGACGAGGAACAGCACTGCCTGCAATTTTCGAAATAACGGTTCAAGAGATTCTGGAATTAAAACGGCTCGCGTTCCATGAACTCAAGAGTGGCCATGACAGACTTTCAAGCGAAAAACTCGTGCCAGGGCACGTATATAAGGTCTGTTCGATTTGGCCAGAAAGTTCTGAACTAGTTCTGTCCGAGTTCAGAGGAGTGCAGGAGTCGTGCAGCGGCGGCGCAGAACCAGTGCAGCCGCCGCGCTAGGACTGGCGCTGTGATCGGCTTTCCGAGCGGAAGCGCAGGGTGTCGTCTGCATCTGTTGGCTCTTGTTTCTAAACGCAAAATTGTATGCTATATTTATTTGTTCGTGGGTTGATATGACAATTCGTGTTTCCTTAGTTTTAAAGCATAACAGAACCTTTTCTGTGAATATTTTTTTATTCGCGTGCACTAAAAACGTTTTCTGCACGAAATGTGTTTCTGTCTGCATTTTAACGGCCGTTCGGTTCCTCTCATTTCCATAACCGCTCGTGTCCTTCACATTCATTTAGCAATAGTAGATTCATTCCTAGTCTCTCGAGTGTCGCATTTCTACGATATGTTCGCGGCATCGGGATGATTTTGCGTCGGGAGTCACTGGCGGCAGCGCGCTGTCGGTAGCGGTCACCTCGAAGACGAAGGCCTGACGATAGCGTTTTGGCCAAGACAGTTATCGACCGTAACTATGGCGTCAAGCTAAAGCGTTTATGCTGATCCTCAAGAAAGAACTGCATGGAACTACCAAGCCAATGCCGATTCTCGGCGTCGTTTTCCCCAGGCGCGTTAGTGGGCGTCCAGATACCAGCGGACAAAGCACGCAGTATTATGCTCAGCTACGGGGCATGCGAGGGCTAATGTACTAAATCCCAGACCTCTGCAATGTATCGGAATCGTCAGTACGCATCCAAGAGCAACTGAAGGCGGGGACTATCAAGAGTGCAATACCTTTCCCGTGTCGGTAAGGAAGAGTATCAACACTGTGCATCCCCACATAGCATCAAAAACAAACAATTTACGTGATACAGTATTTCAACACTTACCACAAAGAGCCAAACCTACACGAGCAGGTGCCTAAAACGCTTTCAGAATATTATAATCAATCAAATTCCTTATGATCTCGATTCTGTGTCCACCGCGGGTACGTTATTATCATAAATGGGAGGAAATGCAACCTCCGTATCGGCGTTATTGTTAAACATCGCAGACATTTGAGCAGGAGCTGCGAAAAATGGCACCGCGAGCAGAGGCGGACGAGGAGTGTCGTCTGCTACCGCCGTCTGCTCTTGTCGTCTGCTTCTGCACGGGCGCTGAACTGACTCTGGAGCCGGTGCAAGATTTTGAGGAACTGGGTCTGAACTCGTTCAGAACTGGGATGAATCGAACGCGCCAGTGCAGCGGCCGGGCAACTTCCGGTTGAATCGAATGCACCAGTTCCTGCACTGCTGAACTAGTTCAGCCAGTTCAGGCCAATCGAACAGACCTATTGTGTGCGGGCGCGTTCAGTGACGTCATTTTATAGCTGATACCTTTGAGGATGGAGTCAGGATTAACAGTTGTAAACGACAAATTTGATGGTGCGTGTTCAAATCGACGATGTCAAGTTTAGTGTCCTTACGTTCTTGAAGCATCACCGCCAGAATTACGGTATCACCAATATCACCGCCAATATTACGCCAATGTACGAAATACTGTGCAATAAAGGATTTATTATTATTATTATTATTATTATTATTGACAACCTGACATTACTTTTATTTTCTTATTTCCGTTGATAAACATACTTAATCCCAAACTGACTGATCTTCGAATGTCTACCATAAAATGATTTAATCCCGCCGATGAAGGGACAACTGCCCGGAGGCGAAATTCGCCCGAAAGTGGACAACGGTAGTCGGCTGGTTGTGACCTAGCCACGTCGGGCTACACTTTGGCCGAAAGGCCGAGATAAATCAAAAGAACGGCAGGGACGCTTTTTAGTAAATTCTGCTTTATCGGCGGAAATAAGAACGATACCAGACTATCAACTTCGACGGTGTTAATTTTAAAATGCAATTCCCAAGCATCCATCGTGCTTTTTAGAGACCATCAAACTCGCCGGTCGCAGCTGATAATCTTTGTTGTGACGTCACACGTATGAGCCACGGTCGTCTCCGCGCTCTCTAGTGCTGCTCTTGTCCTAGGGAGGCGTAGGGATTTTTCGTCCCCTCAACGAAAAACGTTACGAAGACAGACGGATCTGCGGGTTTGTGAGAAAAGAAAACTTGTTAGCAATCTTTCGGCTCCTCCCCCCACTATGTCATAACACGAAGAACATTTTTGTTGACGAGTTTAGCGACCCAGGAAGACAACCCCCAGTCAGCTGTCGTCCTCGTTGTTCCAGTCACCTCTTCTTATTTTCTTTCCCTGTTGTCTCGTGCTTCTTTTCTTTCCGAATCCCGTCGTCTTCTTCTTTGTTGCACCTCGTTGAAATGTCCGATCACAGTTCACCACACCAAGTAACGAGTAAAGGTATTTCGTTACATTTGAGAAGTAACGTGTAAAACACCGTTTATACAGTCTAGCATTAATTATAACCTGAGTCTGCGTATATTACGACAAAGGCAGACAGTCAACCAGAAAAATAACTAAGAGTATGAAAGTATAGCAACGTTAATCGCTGGGCACGTCAGTGGAAATCTGCAGCTGGGAATGTCCTGCACCCAGAGAACACAATAAGGTTCGTTGGTTGAACCTTCTAGAATCGTGTACAGACCAAATTAAACCCTTGATCAATTTTTTTTTTGCCATCGTTCCTTTCCAAGATGTTCACAGAACCCATTGTGAACTTGTAACTTTAGAAGCAGAAAAAACAAAATGAGAAACGGGAGTCCCATATTCTTCACCTCTTCCTCAAGCACAACACTGCTGTTCTTTCGAGCGCGTCAGTTTAGAACGACTCTTCAGCGTTGCCGGAGATGTATTCCCGAGCAAGCGGGGAAACAAAACCGATAAAAGCTTCGACAGGCAGCTACTGCTTAAGTGCAACGACTGCTGAAAAGAGGTCAATAAACTAGGAAACAAAAGCATTTGTATATTTGGCATTCAAAGTAACGAGAAAAGGAACTCGTTTCTTTGGGGGTTAATGTAACTCGTTTCTTTTGAGAATCGGTAGCGTGTAACGGATTTAGTTACTTTTTGAGCTAGTAACGAGGGACGGTATTCAGTTACTTTTTTGGGTAAACATGCACGTTTCTAATACAGACATTCTTGAACGTGCACATTTGACAGAAATCAGTCTGGTTGTGCGCAACAGTACTGGGTTCGACGTCCTCTTTATTTACACATATACTCCTTAAAAAAGAATATTTTCACCAACGCTTGGCAAAAAACAAAAAAATCTCGATATAGATTGCAAAAAGAAACTCGCAACAAAAATGCGTGCATCACGTTGGATACTCCGAACACGGAAAATTCTACGGGAATAGAGCGACCCGATGAAAAACCTTCGGGTGCGAAACTCATAGTGGCGCGAGGCCGCGGCCGCTGAGCACGGCCGAAACCGCTGTCGGGTGCCAGCTGCGTTCCGAATGAGCAGAGCAGTCGCGGCACTTTGGAACCCGAGCAGAGAGCGGATCCTTGCGCCGAGGAGTGCGGCGAGTGCCCCCCGACGCATCACTCGGATACTGAAGGGACCTTGGTGAACTCGGGGCTGAGAGGGCGGCCTCCCCGCGCCCCGGCATGCCGCCCGTCTGACGACCCGACGCCCACCTCTACCTGTCGCCTGTGTCGTCGTCGTCGCGCTGCCGGCGAGATGAGATCGCATCAGCTGGAACACTCACGGCGCCGAGTAAAACGCGCGCGTCGGCAACGGGAGTTCAAGAACGCCAGCTGCGTTTCCTCAAAGTCGTTCGTTAATAGGCAGATTTCGGTACCTCTGGCTACCGCTGTCTACCGCGTGTACGGTAGCGTTCAGGGAACGTGCTCAAGAACACACACACACACACACGCACACGCACGCACGCACGCACGCACGCACGCACGCACGCACGCACGCACGCACGCACGCACGCACGCACACACACACACACATACACACTCATATATATCAGACGAGATCCACCCTGATGAAGAAAGGTCCCTGTTAGATACGTCGGTATATATTAGGGTAAATATTGCCCTTCCATGGATCCAGTATTACTCCGCTATCTACGTATATACATATACATACGTGCACGCTTTGAAGTCACAGCACGAGTTCCCGGTAGCAAAACCGCTCTTCAGGTAACGACAGCTTAAAGACCTCAGGGCTTATTAGGTGACTGCTTCCCGACTCGTTCTTTGGCATTCTTATCAATATTGCGACTATTGAACGATAATAAGGTTGTCGGGATCCGCCACGCCCTGCACTTTTCGAACTGTCGGCGACTGGGCGGTAGCGCTATGCTATGGGGAGCGTAAGTTCGTCTGCTTCTTTTGAATGCGTTGTGGTGACGTCAGAACGCCGAGCTCTGATTGGTTCTCATTGAAGGATAGTCGGTATAGACCTCAAAGCGAGCTGCCTCGAGGTCTACCCACTATCCTTCGATCAGAGCCAATCAGAGCTCGACGGTCTGACGTCACCACAACCCCTGCAAAAGAAGCAGACGAACTTGCGATCCGCATTATAAGGCAAGGGGTCTCCAACCCGCGGGCCAGATTCGGCCGGCGGAAGTCTTCCGACCGGCTCCCGGCTGGCCGCGCTCTTTCCAACGAAGCCTGGTCCCCGGCCCTCTTCCAGCAGGGACCAGCTCCTAGCGGTGCAAAGAAAGCTGCGCGTAAGGAATCGGCGCTGCGACGCGCTCCAGGCGCACAAACTAAGATACCAGAAATTACGAGAGAAACTTCGTTGTAACGCGAATCGCCATATCATTAATTGAACGTTGCCATCACGAGTTTTAACATTCTTAGTCCCCCGCTACATGTCTGTGGAACTATGCTAAAATTTTATTGCGTTCTCATACACATTGCGCTTAGTGCCGTCTGTCACAACTATTCATATTGTCAGCGTTAGTTTTATCATTCTCATTAGTGTTTTGCACTGTGCAAATGTGCCAAAGTTCCTAGGCGTTTTGCTTTATGACTGGTGAGTTTTATTTGCCTCAAGTGTCGCGTAATGTCATAATTAGATCAATATAAGAGATCAAATGGAAACATTTATATTAACCCAATTTTGAAAGGCTTACTCTAAATTAATTTATGCGTTCAAATGGTTAGGTTTATTTCTTTAGGTCTTCTTCGTTTATGATTACGCTTTTTTGTTTTCTCCCCCGGCCCTCGAGACTTGGACATATCGCTAATCCTGCCTCTTAGCCAAAAACGTTTGGAGAGCTCTGCTATATTGGCGACGTGAGCGATCGAAAGCGTCGCTGTGGTCGGCCCACCACAATTGACAGAATGCTGACTATGACGTCAGCAAAGGATTTCTCATCGACGCCAATACTAGGAATGTAAGAACTTCAATTTCGGCGGTGTTGGCAGTGTTGCTTTGAAAGCACTATGATTTCAGGCTTCCACCATGCCCATTACAAACACCATCAAACTTATTGTTCGCAAGGTAATACGTCACGAGAAGGAACTAGGGTGCCTGCATGTCTGTCTGTCTCAGGGTGAAGACATCCATTGTTGCACTGAATGTGCCAGCGCGTGACGCTCTCGCGCACTCGGTGCATGACTTGGGCGGTAAAATGGCGTCTATGCATTAGCCAAAGCTACGCGCTCGAGCTGAGTGACACCGGATTGCGCGCACTTCAAAAGGCATGAAAAGCAATTGAGCGGAAAAATGGCTGAGATGTCACCACTCAAGCAAAGGCGCGCGTGTGTATGAAGGCACTCTAGAAGGAACCATTGGAGGGCGCCACCAAAACATCTCGCCGCTAATAGGCGATTGCGAGTGTGCGAGCATGGACACCGGCCGACGCCATGTCTCTGCTCTTGCGGAGAAGCCCGTGCCATTCCAAGCTTGCCAAAGCTATGTGCACGCGCAAGCTGCACATATAGGAGGTATTCACTGGACGCCATATTTGAGGGCGACGTTTAGAACGCATGCTCAGAACGAGCTCACGTTAATAGCCTGCTAAGACCGGCAACCTTGATGGTGCTAAATGCACGCTCCAAAAGGACTGCGGCAGCTCGCCGTCGGCACGCGTTAAGCAGCAGCGCACACGAATATGGCCGCCAGTGAATACTCCCTATACTTGCTCACCGTGACGCTCTCATGGGGCACGAGTCGGGGCACGAGTCGGGGCACGAGTCGGGGCGCCAGGCTCTCCGCAATTTTCTAAGCATATATGGCTTGGACGTAACGTCATTCGCGGTCATACCAGCATTTTACGCGCCGCGAGCGTTCCGATTCTCGGTGTTAGTTTCACACCGCAAAAGTTGTAGTTCGAAGACTCCGATAAGTAGAAATAGCCGTCAGAACCCAGCAATGGCGACCGTTGCAAGCTATGTATTGGGAGTGTTGAGTGGCGGCCGCAGCAGCGTGCACGGCTGCAGAGAGCGTGCTGACGGCGAGCCTGCAGAGCTATTTTGCAACCTGCATTCCACGCCATCGAGATTACGGGTCATAGCAGCTTATTTATATGAGCTCGTTCTGGGCATGTGCTCCGAGCAGCGCCCTCAAATTAGACGTCCGACCGCAGAGGGAGTCAATCAAGCATTCAGTGCCGAAAGGGCATCGCCATCCTTGGTGCGTTTGCTCTCTCCGACCGGACCAATCACGCACAGTGCCGCGAACCTGCGTTTTTCGCTACACGCGATTGGTTAAGACGGTGACTGCAAACGCATAAGGGCGATGAGCGTCGCAACCCCCTTCAAGACAGCACCCTCTTTTGGTGGATGTTTTCACTCTAATAAAAAAAGGGTGTATTCTTACATCCTTTGTCCCATATAAGACACCCCAAAACTTTAGTTCGACGTACAGCGCACTGACGTCGATCGGACGGTACTAACTTTCACGAGACGCTTAATAGCCGTGTGCTACAACTTATTAAAATAGCTAATATACGTGTTACTCACCACAAAAAAAGAAAAAAAAAAGAAAACAAGAAATCATCGGGGTATTTTTGGCTTTATGGCTAAATCTCAGCGTCTTCTTTATGTGGTCTTTGATACCTACTTTAGCTATTTAAAAAGTTGTATCGCACCGTTATCAAGCCCCTCGTAAAATTTGGGCCGTCTGTTCGACTATAGTGAGCTGCACGTCGAAATGAAGTTTTGCGGTGCATTATATAGGACAAAAAGGTGAAAGGTAATACCTTTTTTTTTTTTTTTTAGAGTTTACCTTTGAGCTGTCGACATGCCTATACACTCCGTGCAACGCGACCGGCGCGCCGCCGCACGGCCGTTACCGAAGTTAGGCAGTGAGAACCCCAGCGAAACGAAACCAAGCCGCGTACATTGGTACGCATTGAAGCCGGAGCGGTGCGGTTGCGCTGGGTTGACAGCTTGAACTGCTGCGTCGTTAAGTGCTCCAATGTTTATGCGTCGTATCTCGTGGGGACAAAGTTTCACAGTTTATCAACTCGCCGATGATTTGTGAGACAGCGACAGACCCTTTGCCGTACGACGCGAGAAATTTGGTCTCCCGATCATGTCTGCCACTGTGTCGGCACGCCTGACATGTTCTACACTGCCGTGTGGCGCTCTGCGTTTGTTTTCGTACCAGTAACGCCTACATATGTTAGCGCCGATGGGACGAACTGAAATGCCATCCCACACTCTCGGGTATGCAAATCCAATTTCGTTGGAGGAATGCCCTCCAAAAGGAGTTTCGTCCCCATCGTTCATATAGATGATATTTCTGGACCAGTATGGCACGCAGTTTGTACATCATGAAGAAAGATTCGGACAGTCCGAAAAGTGACAAATATAAATCTAAGGAAAACTAAAATGAAACTTGGAATCACTGGACAATCGGCGTTTGAGTATGAATGTTTATGCGGTGTGCTTTCTTTTTGAACAGCCTACTTTTGGATGTGGAAACGCCGACACCTCGAGTGCTGTAGACAACTTCTTTTTCCTCAGCTTTGGAGCCAACTATTGCAAAGTTGACGGAACTGGAAGTACCGTCCACTGGTCCCTTCCTACCTGTAAAGTGTGCACCTCCTACGACGAGTGGTGTTCTTTTGACAGCCTTTGACTGTTAAAACCGGTTCCCATTCAGTTACGCCGCCAAAACTAAATTTCCACCTGGTTTTGCTATGCCAGCTATTTTTGGTATAATAAGTGTTGTGTCAAGTTACGGTCATGCCCAAGTACCCCTGTGCCAAAAATCGGCACCTCGCACAACCAAGTTGTTACACAACAGCTGACCGCAAATGCCCTTGACGGCCAAATCGTGTGTTGGCCGACAGCACTGTTTTCTCGGCTTTGAAACCACCTTTCGTAAAGTTGTTTCAGTTGGAAGTACAGTCCACTAGTTCCTTCCTACCTGTAAAGTCTCCACCTCCCACGACGAGTGGTGTTCTCTTGACAGCCCTTTCACAGTCATAACCGGTTCTTATTCAGTTACGCCGCCCAAGCCAAATTTCAACCTGGTTTCCCTATGCCACCTGTGTTTGGTATAATAAGTGTTGTGTGAAGTTATGGTCATGGCCAAGAACCTATCTGTCCAAATCTGCATTTCGCACAGCTCGGTTATAACACAACATTTTGGGTCCAATATTGGACATCCCTTAGAGCTTTATTTCTTTATTCGTTCGAAACATAACTTTCACACCTGCTGTCTGAGTAAAACTTGGCACACTTAATGCACAAAGTTAGTGAACATCTCACTCACCTCCAAATATCATTGTCCAACAGTCATACTGTTCTAGCGACGAGCGAAACAAATTTCCTACTGACAGAGTTGTGAACATCTCAGTCGCCTCCAAATATAATCGTCACAGCAGTCCTGCGTTTACAGCGCCCAGCGAAAAGGATTTCCCACTGAGAGCAATTATGGTAGCGGCCATCTTGCTTTTCGGTAAATTGCTCAAACCCCTTTTTCGACCGCAACTAGAAAAATTACTCCTATTAACGACTCAAACTCAATATATGAGAAGCGGAGAACAGCTAGGTGCCCTTCTTAGGTCTGCCCCAGCACTCATGCAACGTCACCCTCAACGTATCGGCTCAAAAAGCAAAAGTTCCGTCCGGGCGCGCTTCCGCCGCCACAGCTTCGCATGCGAAAAGGCGGCGCAGGCTGCTGAACGCGCCTCACTGTAGAACGCCAGCTTCTCCACTAGCGGCGCTACGCGCGTTTTTCAAAGCGCCCCCTATAGTTCCCGCACGGAGCGTATTCACTGGCGGCCATATCTGTGTGTGCGACTGCTGAGCGTGCTGATGGCGAGCTTCCACAGTTCTTTTGTAACGTGCATTCCGCACCTTCAAGAGTGCCGGTCTTAGCAGTCAGTTGATGTGAACTCGTTCTGAGCATGCGCTCTAAACAGCATCCACAAATATGGCGTCCAGTGAATACTCCCTATAAAATATCCAAGAGATGTTGTCGCCCATGTGGCGAGATACATGTTTAGCGGTGTTGAATGCTCCGTAACCTAGGAAGTATCGGCCTGTCGTCATCGGAACGATGTCGGTAAAGCAGCGGTGAGACAGGTGAAACAGGTTTTGGAGAAATTTTTGGAGCAGCTTAGGAGCACACAATTCTTGTTTTGGAGCAGACGTTGATGCATTTTGGAGCAACTTCAAAGCAGAAAAGTCTACAGTTTGGAGCAGATTAGGAGCAGAAAATGTTAGAGCAGCTTATCAGCAATTTAAATCATAAAAAAATCTAATATAAATCACGTAAATCAGATTTTTCTTTTTTAACCGTTATTTTTGTCCACCCTGGTTCTAATAAGTCATCAGCGCCGATACGCACTGAAATAAAATATAAAAAAGAAAAAAAAAAATACGGAAAAGGCAAACGCGAGTTTTGTGCGCATAGTCAATGAGGACAGGAAACACAGGCTTGCTGCAAAGTTAGGTGAGCACCCGGTACCCCAAGCTTATACGAACTGGTGCCAAAGCGCAATTGTAGTGCAAAACTTTTTAAAGCTTTGATTCGAGAGCATGAACAGGGAAACACGGTTTACTACAACCAGACATCGATGCACGCTCGTAAAAAGCACGTGCAGATAGAAAAAAAAAAAAAAAAATCTCTCCACAAAAGTGAGTCAGTAGGTAAATAGTGAATTGGTAGAAAAACTATGATCACCACATGCACGGTAAATACGGGTCTGTGACCGATTCACTCGATTGCTCACGGACTGGAAGCACGTGTGTGATAACCGAAAGTACTCACGGCGCCGGCGCCGTCCATTTTGACGAGATAACGGACACGAATGAACAATTACGCAATGGAGGCGCTCAATAGTACTTTTGAGAAAAGGTTTACTCTCAAAACAAAACAGATACTTAAGTTTCCTCAGCTTGATAGCCTGTGCGTCGTACCTCGGGCGGCCAGACAGCGAGGCCGCGTGACAGCGCACCGGCAGCATGCAGCCACAAATGACAGCGGAAAGTAGTTGGAAAATCGGGTAAAGACACGTATCATAGGCATAGAAGGGTACTACAGCTGAAACCTTCGAATCCAGCGGTCGCTTGCGCCACCCTGTGCCCGTGCGGTGTGATCTCACGCAAGAATATTGTCGGCGTCGCTACACAAAAAGTCTGCAACGTGTGAGGATACCAACATAAATCATTATTTGCGGGAGGCCGGTTTTCCGCCACTCGTAAACACGCAATTGGCGACGTGTGCGATCGAAAGCGTCGCTGGGATCGGCCTTCCGCGATTGGCCGAATGCTGACTATGACGTCAGCAAAGGATTTCTCATCGACGGAAATAACAGGAATGGAAGAACTTCACTTTCGACGGTGTTGGTAGTGTTGCTTTAAGGGCGCAATGATTTCAAGCTTCCACCCTGCTCCTTACAAACAGCATCGAATTTGTTGTTCGCAAGGTAATGACGTCACGAAACGTAACCATAGGAGGGCGCCACTAAAACATCTCGCCGCTAATAGGGAGCATTCACCGGCAGCGATAGCTGAAGACCCCCTATCCTGGGAAAAGCGGCACCATTCGTTGTTGTGGAAATGGTCGAGACACGTGCCGCGCGCTCGCCACTTTTGGAAAGAACATGGCTACACATTTTTGAAAACCGGAGACGACGGACGAAGAAGGGGACAACACACAAAACGTCTCAAACGCAGCTACTAAATTTTATTTGAACAGTCGTTTATATAGCATCTCTCCCACACGTCTTCCGGAACTTCCCACGTCACAGCAACTTTTAGCCAGGGTACATCTCGTCTTGACCCTTTTTTTTCCCTCTTTCTCTCTATTATCAGAAAAAAAAGGGTCAAGACGAGATGTACCCTGGCTAAAAGTTGCTGTGACGTGGGAAGTTCCGGAAGACGTGTGGGAGAGATGCTATATAAACGACTGTTCAAATAAAATTTAGTAGCTGCGTTTGAGACGTTTTGTGTGTTGTCCCCTTCTTCGTCCGTCGTCTCCGGTTTTCAAAAATGTGTAACATCAACCAGCTCGCCTGCCTACTTACTTTATCTTCAAGAACATGGCTTCTGAAATCTAGCGCTGCGTTGTGCCGCCATAACCTTCTCAAGGACTGCACGTTGCACGTGCCTCTTGCACCCCTTTTAAAACATGAAGGGGCTTTAGCAATAGCTTTGTGAACGACCGCTGAAGACGTGCTTGACGGCTAGCTTCCAGAGTTCTTTTGCAACCTGCATTCCGCACCATCGAGAGTACCGGTTTTAGCAGACTATTTATGTGAGCTCGTTCTGAGCATGCGCTCTAAACATCGCCCTCAAATGTGGCGCCCAGCGAATACCTTTTCATAAAAGCGTTTGAGGATGCGTTCATTGCTGTGCCTGTGTGTTATGCAAGCACACATCCTTGCTGGCCGCAACTGCGCGCGAGCGCTGGCTGGACTGTGATTTAGCACGAGTGGGCAGTGATTTTTGTGCGGAACTGTTTATGGGCTCCTTCTCTGCAGGGCGCATCCACTGGGCGGCATAGCGGAGTGCGCGCTGCTGTCTGCATATGTTCAGAACGAGTTCCTGCCCACCGGCAGCCGTCGTCAGTTCATATACTCATCAGCGCGCACTCGACTATGGCCTCCAGTGTACATAACCCCTATACATGGTCTGCATTGACGTCACGTCAGTGGCCTTGCTGCCGAGCGCGCATTTTCTGCAACCTAAATTTCATACCACCGATTATGTTTTTCTTAGCCAAAATAAGTAGGAACCGTAAACAGTTACCTGCAGCTCTGCTGCAGAACTCCCGCGGAAGGAGGTACACTTCTCACCCCTTTCAGTCCGCCTCCCGTAAAGCTCTTCATGTTTCAAAATTAGCGCAAGGTGCGCCGATGCCACTGTGGCCGATGCACGTGGCACGTGCAACGTGCAGCCCTTGGGAAGAACACGGCGGCACAGCGCAGTACTGAGCTGGATTTCAGACGCCATGTTCTTCCCAGAAGTGGCGCGCGGCACGTGTTTCGAGCATTTCCAGAACAATGAATGGGGCCACTTTCCCCAGGATAGAGGGGCTTTAGCCCCCCGTCGTTTGAAGCGCCGTCTGGGTTTTCGCTTGAAAACTGTGTATTCCATAGTGTATGGCGAAGCGCCATCTTTAAGCATGAAACTAGAAACTAAACTCCGCCTTCAGCTCGAACTCGCTGGCTTTGGCAGTGCTTTGGTTGGGCGTGCCTGCGTGTTCACACTTGTGTTAGCAAGGGCAGAAATCTCGCACTGAAAGCGGAGCTTCTAGTCTCAGCTTAAAGCGAAACTGGAGCGATTCTGTATTTGAGAAAAAAAAAAAAAAAGAGTTCAGTCGCCTTCATTCGGCCTCCAGGACCACGAATATCGAGGTTATTTTTCACCTTGGTGCTCGGAGGCTTCAGGAATCAATTTTTAAAGTACCGCCGAAACCCCTTTTTCCCGGGGCGTGACGTCACACTATAGGTGTTTTCGGAATCTTTGCTCTCGCGCATCATCAGCGCCTGTCAAAGCAATGCACGCGCACTCTTGCTATATAAAAAAAAAAAAGAAGTCAGAAAGCGATGTCACGACTGGCGTCAGTGCCGAAAAATATACCTGGCAAGCTTGCAATTGCACGCGCTGACCACACGAGCGACACGTGCTTGGCGGCCCAAAGATCCTAGTATGACCTGACGGCTGGTCGGAGGCCTTTCGCGTTTACTTGCTTTTAGTTATACCTTCGGGGAAAACGAGTGTGATATTCAGATTCACTGGATCAAAATACGCGAGAATTCAACTCTTACTCGTTGTTTTCAAGAAGTGTTTCAGCTTCCCTTTAAGGGTGAGGAGGAATTGGCTGTACGCCATATTTGAGCGCCCTCTTCATATGCTCAAAACGAGCTCACATTTTTAGGCAGGTAAGATCGGCAGTCCTGACGCCCTAATCTGTACACTTGGCGGAAAAGTCGGCGAGAAATTCGGCGGCTATGATTGGCCGGCGCCAAGGTCAAGTGTGGCGTTGGCCCCTGATGTTGTGGAATGCACGCTGCAAAGGCACCGTGGAAGCTCGCCGTCAGCACGTGCTCAGTGGTCGCGAACTCAGCTGTAGCCATCAGTGAGAGGGAGTGACGTCAGCTATAGATCGAACAGTCACGCCCCTAGCGCTACGCTTCAGCTCTGGGAACAACAAACCGTATTTTCTCGTTTGTTTTCGATCCGAAAAATCGAAGATGACGGTTCGAAGTCTGCTCCTCGTGGGACCAAAGCACTGGTCAGAGCGGAGCGGTCGTGCTGCAGACCGTTCTAGGTGATGCTGATTTTCTTTGTTATGCCGTGTTAGTAAACACCGGGCTTTGGGGATAACAAGTTCAATAAAGCGCCCCCTAAAGTTCAATCTCCTGCCCAATATACGCTGGGCCTCAAAACATACACTCCTTGGGCATTCCATAGAATACACCGCAGTCACCATAGCCTCCGTCCGCGCAACGGTTGCGCATCGAACGACGGGAGGCGGACCGTGAGGTGAGAGGGGGTTCTGCTCGTGAAAGAATGCGTCTATGGGGAGCTCCGTAATGGAGTTGATCCACTAACTTCACGTCATTCTTAACCTCGCACTGCAAAGTTCATTTCCACGTAAAAAGTTTCTCGTTTTTAATATTCTCGTCAAAAAGAAGAAAAATAAACGAAGAAAGATCGCAGTGTATGGTTCTGTGAGTGTGTTCCAGGCTAAAATAAACTCACGGGCATTTCTTCGGTTTGGAAGCGCGTGTCTGGGCGGTACGGGAGAGGTCAAATTGCTTTCGGTCCTAGCCCGTCTCATAATTTCCGATGCACGGTGGAGCTCAGAGCTAGAAGAGGTTGGCTCCTCGCCCGACATCAAAAAGAGCCGCACGAGATACGACTTCCGACCGCGGTTATTTTTAAAATCGGGCGGACGCGTTCGTCTTCAATGATGCATCGACCATTCAGAAAAAGTGAAAGGTTTATTTTAAGTCTTCCTCGAACTAACTACTTTCGCGAAGAGTGCTCCTATAAATACAAACTATCCGTTTGAAATTGCGTTGCGTGTATGTTTAGGCACAGTGAAGTTAGTCAGCCCCAGTGCACGTCTGGCGTGTCCGTCGTTGATCGGAAATTTAGCCAGTGCAGTATACCGCTGATAGCCTTGGGCGAACCAGAAAAAATACAATAAAAAAAAATCAGATTTATTCTATTTAAAGCAAGTCGTTTCGATTTAAATTACACTTAAAAAAAAGGAAAAAAAAAAAGCCCGTGCGTCTAGTTTTCCGCACAACACTTGGAGAGTCAATCGCTGCCACTTACGGAGACAGCTCAGCGAATGACGATGCCAAAACATATGTTTAGACCAAAAAACGCAGTCTGAGTTGTGACATTAAGCAATGCAAAACGTCACGCTTGCATTGCTTAATGTCACAACTCAGTCTGCGTTTTTTGGTCGAAACATGTGTTTCGGCCTCCTCATTCGCCGAGCTGCCTCCGCAGGTTGCGGTGATAGGATCTTCGAGAGTTGTGCGGGAAAGCAGACGCACGGGCTTTTTTTACAGTGTAGATTAACTTGACTGAGATCCCACGTAGCCAAAATTAGTTACTCTTTATTACTACATCCATTTTTAAACATTACAGATTGATTTTTCAATCTGTAATATAATCACTAATAACAATACAAAATGAAAAATTACTGTAAACTAAAAGTGAAGTTTAATTAGCAATTTTGTTTTTGTTTAACCCCAGCCGTATTATAACGAAAACAGCTTGATTTTTCCAGTTGGCTAAAAAAGACTTATTTGCTTTTTTTTCACGTTTTCATTTGCTCGCAATAAGACATTACCCTTTGTGTTTTGTTTCTCTCTTTCACGTAATGATTTGCTCGTAACTGACGAACGAAATATAAGGTGGAAAGAATGCTCAATGATTGTTCAGAAGAGCAATGCTTACTTGCTCGTGTTCAGCTCGGTATAAATCTTTCTTGCTCGATGCATCTTTGATTTAGATTCAAAACAAATAAACATGGAAAGCATAAAAATAATAGAAAAACGGTAAATAAAACTATTTTCCGAATAATACGCTGGAAAACGTTGGATCAAAATGATTATAGTAAAACTGATCTGATATAATTTACGATTTAAATCATCTTGATTTTTTTTCTCCATCCTGGCCTGGGGCTTTTAACGTGCACCACACAATGATGATACATGAAGGCACATCAGTATACGATGTTCATCCAGATCGAAAGTAGCAGGAGGGGCGGATAAACCCCGGGTCCCCGGGTCCTGCTGCGCGAGTTTTCATTTCACCTGATCCCCTGAAGGGACTGCCCAGCGTTCTTCATTGGTTAAACAGGACGGAGGAGAAAGACCAGACTCAAAGAACACAAGCCCGACGTCACGTACGCATCCCACGCGACGCGACTGGAGACTGAACTTGTGGACCATGCGTGGACAATGGGGCATTCTTTTGACTTTGCGGCCGCGACGACCTTGGCGAGGGAGGGCAGATGGGGGCCCCGGAAACTCCTAGAATCGTGGTTTGTCCGCAGGGACACATCCGTGTGTAACAAAAACCGCGGCCCTCTACACGAAGCTTATACGGACATTCCTGATAAATAGCGTTGCCTTGAGGTTGAACCTTGCAATTGCTTTGTAACTGCTGAAGATGCCTCTCGCATGGGAAGCGAAATGTCTAATGAAACTGTTTTTTCTGTTGTGTTAATTCGGTGCTCTTATTCTAATTACAAGTAGCATGTATATGCGACGACGTGTGAGACTAGGCAGATAGGTAGCAACCCTTATGCTTCCGCGCCTGCTAGCCTGTCGCCGCATACACCGTGGAGGAGTGAAAAAGTAAAAAAGCAAAACAAAACAATTTGGGGTAAGAATAAACAATCAGAACAAAACAGCAAAACAACAACAATGGTTATGGGGCCGGAGCTGATGAGGTGTCCGACGCCACTTGACGAGAGAAGAGCCTGTACAGTTCTCGGGACTCATCAATTCCGGTAGAGGGTTACGAGCTTCTAGTGGAAGAGTTAGAAAGTCTCCGATGGCAGCGGGGATGAAAGATATGCTATGGCAAGTGGTTCAGCCGCGGATTGGCTTTGGCTGCCCTGTTCTTTTGCTGACGTGCACCGCTGACGAGAGCTGGAACCATGGGCGTACCAACCGGGGGGGCAAGGGGGGCACTTGCCCCCCCAGTTCTCAGAGTGGGGGGGAAAGGCATGCGTTTTGCCCCCCCTGAAACGGCCGCCACTGGGCAGAGCAGACACAGGCCGGCGGCGCCCAAGGAATACCAAGGGCACTGCCCCCCGACCCGCGCGGGCATATTTTTAACGCGCAGGCGATACAAACCCTAGCAACGGTGCTCACGCACGCCGGATTGGCTGGTTTGTGGAGCCTTGCCCCACGAACAAGGCTACACGGTAACCTAACGGAATCCATCCGCGAGACATGGGCCGGACGGGCCGTCCAGACCAGGACGTAGGCCCTTACACAAAATAAAGTTTTGCTTGCTTGCTTGCAGATAGGCGCTGCCGCCGTCAACATAGGCAGCGGATGCAATGCGAGTTTCCGAAGAGGTAGCGTAACTTAGTGGTGAGATGTCTGCCTCATACGTGTCAGACCCGGGTTCTATTTATGGTGTGGGCTGGCTTACTTCTTTTTATTTTTTTTCTCGAACATTTTGTTTTGTCGAGGCATTTGGCGATATTTACATTTCTTTTTTACCATTAACACTAAAAAAACGAATGTTGTTGACCAGTGGCGTACCAACTTGTTTTTGAGTGGGGGGGCAAACCCGACCCTCTTCCCCCCCCCCCCCCTTAATCGAAAATTCGGCGCAACTTTTGTCGAACTTCTCTAAAGATGTGGCAATGATTCGGCAAAATTACAACGTTACCAGACTTAACATTGATATTTTGTTTTTTCTCACGAAAAAAATTTTGCTTCTTCTTCTTAAAATAAATACAACTTGTAGTGCCTATTGAAACAGTTATGATTAAATAAGGTGATATTCTACAAGATAATTGTATCGATGTCGCTTTTGTGTGTTTACTGGCTATTTTAGTGTTTGCTTGCAGAAAGTGGCGTGACAACGAGGTTGGGTAGTAGCCGGAGCAATCACGAACCACACTACGAGAGTTTTGATTTTGAGGCTTCATCAGCGCACGCCTGCAAGTGTGTTTACATTGTTAAAATAAAGACAATCACTGCGTTCTTACTTTCTCTGGGAGTCACCGTTTCGTGCGCGAAAACGGATGCAACGGTTGTTTAGCCTTCACCAGAAGAGATAACAATACTGTAAATATGCATGTTTTTCGATTTGAGTCACTTGACGTCAGCTTTGCATGAAAGTACGCGTTCCATATTCTCAACGTGCCGTTTTTAACCTTTAAAATTCCGGTTTCTGGTGTTAGGACACACACGGACGTTTAGGAAGATGGGGAGAGTTAGGAATGTCGGATGTGCAACGTCGAGCATGATAGTTCTGTGTTTAACGAATACTTTTCATCAGTGTTTACTAACGAGTGCTTGGACTTCGTCCCCACTCTCCCTGAAGAGCTTTACGAGTGCATGCATCCTTTTAACGTTAACTCCGCTGGTATTAAAACATTGATTGATAAACTAAAACTTACTTCGTCCGCTGGAACCGATAACATCAACCCTAAAATTTAAAAGAAACACCCGTGTTATTTCTAGTGAGTATTCGAAACTCATCTTCATTCAGTCCTCATCTCAAAGCTGCCTTCCATCTGACCAAAAGGTGGGAAGGGTAATTCCCAGTCTTTAAACAGGGCAGCCGCTCTTCCGCATCTAATTATCGCCCTAATTCGTTGACTTCAATTTCTTGCAAACTACTTGAGCATATCCTCTACTCCAATATCATGAGGCACCTATCATCCCATTTCTTTTCTTTAAACATCAGCACGGTTTTCAAAAGGTACTTTCCTGCGAAACGCAACTCTGCGACTTCATCCATGACTTGCTCACTAACCTTGAATGTCACGTCCAAACTGACGCAGTTTTTTTTTTTTTTTCCAAAGCGTTCGGCCGTGTCCTCCATCAACGCCTTCTTTCTAAGCTATCATCTTTTTGCCTCGACCAATAACCGTTTGCATGGATTCGTGACTTTCTTTTTTCCCGTGTACAGGTTACGTCCATGATGATCATGAATCTTCCTTAATAAATGTATCTCCTGGTGTTCCCCTGGGGTTCGTACTTGGGCCCTCACTCTTTTTAATATTTATTAATGATATTCCCATTGGGATTTCTTCAAAAAAACGCTTTCTCGCCGACGACTGCGTCATCCATAACAAAGTAACTTGTGTGCAAAATAATAACCAGCTTCAGGAAGATCTAGATAAAATTAACAATTGGTGCAAAGAGTGGATTATGTCACCAAACAAGTATAAACGCAAACTAATCCACTTCACCAAGAAAAAAACCACTCTGTCATTTAATTACTTCTTGGACTCCGATCTGATGGAGACCGCTACTGTGTATAAATACCTTGGTGTAAGACTAACATCTGACCTTCCCTGGAATAACCACATTGAAGTCATTACCGCCAATTCATCTGGAACTCTTGGACTAAGCAGACGTAACTTAAAAAATCGCTCCACCCTTTGTCCCTAAGCTAACCTTTAACACGTACGTCAGACCAAAAATAGAATATGCTTCAACCATCTGGAATACCCATCGACTGTACTTCATCAATACGCTGTAGAGGCAGTTCAGAACAGAGCTGCTCGCTTCATTTCATCCACTTATGACTTTTCTTTCAGTGTCTCGGCGCTAAAAACTGAACTAACCATGTCCTCTTTGCAGCTTCGCAGGAAAGTCTCTCAGCTGTGCCTTATTCACAAAATCTACTACCACATTCCCGACCTCAAAACCACTTTGTTATTACCCCTCGACCGAACATCTTCTCGCCTCAACAACGTCTGCACCATCAAACACAATTCTGGCTCTACGAACGCTTTCAATTGGTCATTCCTTTCTCAAGCCATCAGCCACTGGAACAGTCCCCCATCCTCCATTGTCACCATCTTGGACCCTGCTGATTTCTCCTCTGCAGTAAAAGTACACCTTTCTTGGCCAATGTGATGGTGTGCGGGGCTAGGCAGATCAGTGAAAACACTTACGCAGAGCGCTTGCCAGGCCAGACTTGTACGTAGTTCAACTACTTTACTCAAGTTACTGTAGTTTAACTACTTTTCTGGGTAGTTTAGTAACTTTTAATTACATTTCTATTCTAGTAATCAGTAGTTTACTTTAACTACTTTTCCGAGTGACTTCCACTCAAATTACAAATTACTTTCTAATTTTAGTGGTTGTTTTGCCTATCAACAGAGAACAGAGGTCGGAAGGTCAGCTGATATTTGCAGAGGGGGAAGCATGCGGAGTAGAAAAGGGGGGGGGGGGGATGGGAAGGAAGAAAGTGATTTAGATAGTCCAAAAAAAACCCAAAATTTTAACGAGCCCCCCCCACTGCAACAACACTGCTACGAGGCGCGGGGAGCGAACAGACACGACGCAAGAGAGGTCGAGTAACTGTGGGATTAGCTCCGAATAGTGGCGTTTCTTTGTATTCCGAAGCTTAAGGAGACTTGACGCATTTGAAGAAAGGGCTTGTCCCCGCTTCTCTCCAATGTAGGAATTCTTGCCCACTACAGGAGGTGCACACACTGCTCCTTTTACGGTGCAGGCGATAGAACCCCTAACAACGACGCTCACGCCGGATGGGCTGCTCGTGTATCACTCGAAGCGCGTTAACCCACCCCCTCGCCTGCGTTCACGCCGCTTCGCGGTGACGGTGTGCGGCTGCTAATTACAAATCTATTAACCCACCTAGCCCCCCCCACCCCCCCGTACACGCCGCTTTGCGGCGTCCGGTCGGCAACCCAAGCCCCGCTGCCCCCCATGCACTTCCGTAAATAGAGTCGATACGATTTAGTTTAGCGATGTTTCGTCAACAACATTCGTTTTTTTAGTGTTAATGGTAAAAAAGAAATGTAAATATCGCCAAATGCCTCGACAAAACAAAATGTTCGAGAAAAAAAATAAAAAGAAGTAAGCCGGGCCACACCATAAATAGAACCCGGGTGTGACACGTATGAGGCAGACATCTCACCACTAAGTTACGCTACCTCTTCGGAAACTCGCATTGCATCCGCTGCCTATGTTGACGGCGGCAGCGCCTATCTCCAAGCAAGCAAGCAAAACTTTATTTTGTGTAAGGGCCTACGTCCTGGTCTGGACGGCCCGTCCGGCCCATGTCTCGCGGACGGATTCCGTTAGGTTACCGTGTAGCCTTGTTCGTGGGGCAAGGCTCCACAAACCAGCCAATCCGGCGTGCGTGAGCACCGTTGCTAGGGTTTGTATCGCCTGCGCGTTAAAAATATGCCCGCGCGGGTCGGGGGGCAGTGCCCTTGGTATTCCTTGGGCGCCGCCGGCCTGTGTCTGCTCTGCCCAGTGGCGGCCGTTTCAGGGGGGGCAAAACGCATGCCTTGCCCCCCCACTCTGAGAACTGGGGGGGCAAGTGCCCCCCTTGCCCCCCCGGTTGGTACGCCCATGTTGTTGACGAAACATCGCTAAACTAAATCGTATCGACTCTATTTACGGAAGTGCATGGGGGGCAGCGGAGCTTGGGTTGCCGACCGGACGCCGCAAAGCGGCGTGTACGGGGGGGGGGGGGGGGGGGGGGGGCTAGGGGGTTAATAGATTTGTAATTAGCAGCCGCACACCGTCACCGCGAAGCGGCGTGAACGCAGGCGCGGGGGTGGGTTAACGCGCTTCGAGTGATACACGAGCAGCCCATCCGGCGTGAGCGTCGTTGTTAGGGGTTCTATCGCCTGCACCGTAAAAGGAGCAGTGTGTGCACCTCCTGTAGTGGGCAAGAATTCCTACATTGGAGAGAAGCGGGGACAAGCCCTTTCTTCAAATGCGTCAAGTCTCCTTGAGCTTCGGAATACAAAGAAACGCCACTATTCGGAGCTAATCCCACAGTTACTCGACCTCTCTTGCGTCGTGTCTGTTCGCTCCCCGCGCCTCGTAGCAGTGTTGTTGCAGTGGGGGGGCTCGTTAAAATTTTGGGGTTTTTTGGACTATCTAAATCACTTTCTTCCTTCCCATCCCCCCCTTTTCTACTCCGCATGCTTCCCCCTCTGCAAATATCAGCTGACCTTCCGACATCTTTTCTGTGTTGATAGGCAAAACAACCACTAAAATTAGAAAGTAATTTGTAATTTGAGTGGAAGTCACTCGGAAAAGTAGTTAAAGTAAACTACGAATTACTAGAATATAAATGTAATTAAAAGTTACTAAACTACCCAGAAAAGTAGTTAAACTACAGTAACTTGAGTAAAGTAGTTGAACTACGTACAAGTCTGGCCCGGCAGGCGCTCTGCGTAAGGGTTTTCACCTATCTGCCTAGCCCCGCACACCATCACATGGGCCAAGAAAGGTGTAGTTTTACTGCAGAGGAGAAATCAGCAGGGTCCAAGATGGTGACAATGGAGGATGGGGGACTGTTCCAGTGGCTGATGGCTTGAGAAAGGAATGACCAATTGAAAGCGTTAGTAGAGTCAGAAATGTGCTTGATGGTGCAGACGTTGTTGAGGCGAGAAGATGTTCGGTCGGGGGGTAATAACAAAGTGGTTTTGAGGTCGGGAATGTGGTAGTAGATTTTGTGAATAAAGCACAGCTGAGAGACTTTTCTGCGAAGCTGCAAAGAGGACATGTTTAGTTCAGTTTTTAGCGCTGAGACACTGAAAAAAAAAGTCATAAGTGGATGAAATGAAGCGAGCAGCTCTGTTCTGAACTGCCTCTACAGGGTATTGATGAGGTACAGTCGATGGGTATTGCAGATGGTTGAAGCATATTCTATTTTTGGTCTGACGTACGTGTCCAAGGTTAGCTTACGAACAAAGGGTGGAGCCCTTTTTAAGTTACGTCTGCTTAGTCCAAGAGTTCCAGATGAATCGGCAGTAATGACTTCAATGTGGTTATTTTAGGGAAGGTCAGATGTTAGTCTTACACCAAGGTATTTATACACAGTAGCGGTCTCAATCAGATCGGAGTACAAGAAGTAATTAAATGACAGTGTTTGTTTTTTTTCTTGGTGAAGTGGATTAGTTTGCGTTTATACTTGTTTAATGACATAATCCACTCTTTGCACCAATTGTTAATTTTCTCTAGATCTTCCTGAAGCTGGTTATTATTTTGCACACAAGTTACTTTGTTATGGATGACGCAGTCGTCGGCGAAAAAGCGGTTTTTTGAAGAAATCCCAATGGGGATGTCATTAATAAATATTAAAAAGAGTAAGGGCCCAAGTACGAGCCCCAGGGGAACACCAGGAGATACATTTATTAAGGAAGATTCATGATCATCATGGACGTGACCTGTACACGGGAAAAAAGAAAGTCACGAATCTATGCAAACGGTTATTTGGTCGAGGCAAAAAGATGATAGCTTAGAAAGAAGGCGTTGATAAAAAACACGGCCGAACGCTTTGGAAAAAAAAGAAAAAACTGCGTCAGTTTTTTTATTTCAAGGTTCAAGGTTCAAGGTTAGTGTGCAAGTCATGGATGAAGTCACAGAGTTGTGTTTCGCAGGAAAGTACAGTCTCCGGCGATATGAAAGACCCACTGGGAGCGCGTGGCCGAGGCGGTGGCTGGTGGGGGCGCTGCGAGCGCTCCGGGCAGTTCCATTCTGCTTCGAGGGGAGGACGCTCATTCGGCACTCGGCACAAACTGATAAGCGCGTTTCGCTTTATCTGAGCCCGAGTGAGCGTCCTCCCCTCGAAGCAGAATGGAATTGCCCGGAGGGCTCGCAGCGCCCCCGCCAGCCACCGCCTCGGCCACGCGCTCCCAGTGGGTCTGTCATATTGCCGGAGAGTGTACCTTTTTGAAAACCGTGCTGCTGTTTAAAGAAAAGAAATGGGATGATAGGTGCCTCATGATATTGGAGTAGAGGATATGCTCAAGTAGTTTGCAAGAAATTGAAATCAATGAATTAGGGCGATAATTAGATGCGGAAGAGCGGCTGCCCTGTTTAAAGACTGGGAATTACCCTTCCCACCTTTTGGTCAGATGGAAGGCACCTTTGAGATAAGGACTGAATAAAGATAAGTTTTAAATACTCACTCGAAATAACACTGGTGTTTCTTTTAAATTTTAGAGTTGATGTTATCGGTTCCAGCGGACGAAGTAAGTTTTAGTTTATCAATCAATGTTATAATACCGGCGGAGTTAACGTTAATAGGATGCATGCGCTCGTAAAGCTCTTCAGGGAGAGTGGGGACGGAGTCCAAGCACTCGTTAGTAAACACTGATGAAAAATATTCGTTAAACACAGAACTATCATGGTCGACGTTGCACATCCGACCATTCCTAACCCTCCCCATCTTCCTAAACGTCCGTGTGTGTCCGAACACCAGAAACCGGTTTTTTAAAGGTTAAAAACGGCACGTTGCGAATATGGAACGCGCACTTTCATGCAAAGCTGACGTCAAGTGACTCAAATCGAAAAACATGCATATTTACAATATTGTTATCTCTTCTGGTGAAGGCTCAGCAACCGTTGCATCCGTTTTCGCGCACGAAACGGCGACTACCAGAGAAAGTAAGAACGCAGTGATTGCCTTTATTTTAACAATGTAAACACACTTGCAGGCGTGCGCTGATGAAGCCTCAAAATCAAAGCTCTCGTAGTGTGATTCGTGACTGTGCCGGCTACTACCCAACCTCGTTGTCACGCCACTTTCTGGAAGCATACATCAAAATTACAAGTAAACACACAAAAGCGACATCGATACAATTATCTTCTAGAATATCACCTTATTTAGTCATAACTCTTTCAATAGGCACTACAAGTTGTATTTATTTTAAGAAGAAGAAGCAAAATTTTTTTCGTGAGAAAAAACAAAGTATCAATGTTAAGTCTGGTAACGTTGTAATTTTGCCGAATCATTGCCAAATCTTTAGAAAAGTTGGACAAAAGTTGCGCCGAATTTTCGATTTGGGGGGGGGGGGGGGAGAGGGTCTGGTTTGCCCCCCCACTCAAAAACAAGTTGGTACGCCAATGGCTGGAACCCCGCAAGCGACCTGTCGACCAGCCGACACATCGCACGTACTTGAGATGTTCGTCTTCTTTGTCCGAGCGGTCGCCACCAGAGTGGCCCAAGGAGTTGTAGAAGGCGTCCGTTGCACCGGATGACCGGCTCCAGATGGTTCGGGTCGCACGACGCTGGACGCTCTGAAGCCGTTTGCGGAGGTCCTGCTGAGCGGATGTCCAGATTGCTGAGCAGCACTCCAGCGTTGGGAGAGCGAGGGCCGTATATAGCGACCGCAGAGCTTCTGGTCCGCATGGTTTTGTGACCCTGGTTATAAAACCTAGTGTTTTTCTGGCTTTCGAGACAACAGGCACCCGGAACGTGGGCAGAATAGTCCAGGTTTTTAGTAAGCGTGACGCCCAAAATGCACATGGAGTCAGAGGCTGGAATTGGAGAGCCAGTCACGGTGTAACAGAGATTGTCGCCGTTTTTACTGTTGGTAAATTGAATTGCGTTATTTTTGGTCGTGCTGATCTGGAGATGCTGCGCTTTTGTTCATTTCTCGATTTTCGTCAAGTATAGTATAAGCAGCTAGAGTCAGCAGGCGACGAGACTGGTGCCACAATGGACGTGTCGTCTGAGTACTGAAATAGACGGCATTTGTCATTTCGAGGCATGTCATTCACGTAGAGCAAAAATAGGGTGGGGCCTAGCACTCAAGCCCCGAGGAACTCCCGACGGGACCGCAAATGCCGCCAAGTACGAACCTCCGTACAGAACCTGCCGACTACGGCCGCGAAGAAACCCTGTGAGCCAGACAAGAAGAGAGGCACAGATGCCTACTCCAGTGAGTTTTTCAAATAAAATTTTGGTGCTAAGCGTATCAAGCGAGTTGCCCAAATCAAGTTGAACGATGTCTGTAGAGACGCAATCGTTAATATCATTCCTTACGAAATGCGTCAGCGTGGCAAGAGCAGTCTTACAGCTAAGGTTGCAGTGAAAGCCATGCTCCGAATCGGAAAGGTACGCGGACCTCTGCAAGAACTCGAGGAGCTTGCGTTCAGCACACGTTCCAACGTGCGGCACAACATCGAGGTAATCGAGACTGGGCGGTAGTGCTTCGGTTCGTCGACAGGTTTTCCTCTCCCCTTGTGAAGCGGCATGACCCGAGCTCGGCACCACACCTCAAGGACGACTCCGCTGTCGAAAAGCTTCTGCAGTAACCTGGCGGTAGTTGGTAGCCCCTGCGAGACTAACGCCTTATACCAGAAGGGGGCAAGGCCATCCGGCCCCGCAGTCCGGCAGCTCTTGACCTTAGAGAGCGCTGCTTGCAGCGCTTCGGTGCTGAATGTCACTGAAGGGAGCTCGGGCCGGTTGTCATTGCCTGCAAAAAGTTGAGTAGTTAGGATAGTTGTTGCCTGCTGCACGTGTAATGTTGTAGAAGGGATGCCGGAAGAAGAACCGTTTATAGTACTGAAGTGATCAGGAAACATATTGGACGACATCATGGGAAGTATCCACCTTCCCATTCAGCTTGATGCAGGGTCGGTAAGATGTTGAGCGCACACAGTTGATGTAGGCCCAGAAGACTTTGCGATCAGTTATGGCCCTTTCGGCAATTATCGCGGCCATATTTTTGATGGGCACGGTAAATAGTGGCCTTCAAAACTCGCTGGTGATTCTTTGCCAACTCTAGTGCAGCGGGGCATTCGGAAGGACGCGCTCTACGAAAGAGCACGCTTATGACTAGCTGCTTTACTTATGTCGGAAGTGATCCAGGGTGAACGCTTCCGTGTCGAAGAGCACGCAGTTGTGGGGACACAGTCTTTCTGAATGGCGAAAAGAAAATCGCACCATAGTTCATAGTTTGATGACCAATCGAGCCCTAACGTGGTCATGCACCTAAGTGCCCGGTGGGCGAGTTGGGCCATGTGATCAAAGCCCAGTTGGTTGAACTTCGAAAGAATCCGAGCATAATGGCTCGTGCGTGGCAAGGAGACTGCGTAGCGCAATTCTATGGCCGAATGGTCGCTGCCATTGAGGGCAGACACATTGACAGACTCCATGCGAGTGACATCGAAGGTTAACACCAGGTCAAGGTGACTCTGGAGGCCATCGCGGGTCACGTACGTGGGATGTCGGCACGTCTGAATCAAGCCTGCGGTAGTCATTGTCTCGAGAAGAATGTCGTCAGAGGTGTCATGAGGAACAGGATCACCGAACGTGTACCAGTCGACGTGGGCGTTAAAATCGCCAACAACGAAATTGTTTGCCTATCGATCAGCCCCAACCCACTCTAGAGATGAGTCGAGGAAGCGGTATGCTTCATGGCGGGTGGTGGGCGGACAGTAAACATAACACACAAACACGGTCCCTCTCGGGGGGAAAAAAAACTTTACAAATAACGTTTTGAGGTCTGGATGTTCGAGATCCCTTCGGCGCTTGACACGAAGGCACGAAGGAACTGCCGTGAGAACCCATCCTCCTCGACTTCCTCTATCCCTACGGAGAACACTGTACGTGTCAAGGGGTAACAATGCGCTGTCGGCGACACTATCGAGCCAGGTCTTGGACAGCAAGATAAGTGAACACGCTGGAAGCGAGAGCCTGCAGGTCAAGAATCATGTTTTTCACACTTCTGCAGTTGTTGTATTAAAACGTGGCGCCTTTGTTGATGCCAGCTGACTTGGACAGCAGCGAAACATCGGGGGCGCCGGGTGCGATGGAAGAGGGAGGCTCGGGGCAACTGTCGAACAAGTCGTCTGAGAAGGGAGGCAGTGAGCAAACAAGGCAGAAATATGGATCGCTGCTGGTACCCAACTTGCGGTGCTGACGCAGTGACATCTGGAGACAGCCGCGATAGAACCATCCATCGCACGAGTCCCAGTAGACGGCCGTGTGATTGTCCCGTACCCGCGTCGCACAGCTAGCACAGGAAGGGTGTGACGGCCCGGGGTTTGAAGCGATATCCCCCGCCAGCAGTAGAAAGCAGACGAGGCGATGACGAACGCGGTGTTCCGAACGTAAACGATCGGCGGCCTGGTCGACGTAACAGAGATAAGCACTGGTGTTTCAGCGCGGTCATCGCTGCGGAGCTATAGGCCTAGCGAACATGGGTCCGACGGCCGACCAGAAAGATAAACTTGGGGGAAAGCAGGTGTAGGCTGAACTGACCACTGGGTTGACGCGAAGATGGTCGAAGTCATTCCAGCGGTTGCGCGGTGATGTGTTGTCCATTCGGAGCCTAAGATATGTAGCGAAAATGCAGCAGATGCGGAGCACCGTAAACACGCGACTGCCCGCCATGATGACGGCGCCCAGAACGCCTAGAAACCAATAATCTTGAGCATGGAAATAATAAGCGACGCCCACTTAAGCTGTCAGGCAGTATTGGCGGGGAGTTGTTTCGGTGGCTCCCTGTTTTGGTTTCTATCCGCGAAGTGACGATCAGGATCGTCAATTGCCTGCGAGAATTTCGACGGTGTCCGTAAAAAGCACGGTGAAATAGGCTTGTTTTCGTGACATGGTGTAACGAACAAAAAACAACGAACAGAAGGAAGAAGACCCACGCACACGCAGTCGCTTTTGTGTTTGTTTTCTTGTTTTTTGTGCCTTACACCATTCTTCCTAACGTTCGCGAACTAGCCCAATTACAAGTTCTTCTACAGTATAATGTCCCAGATTCCTCTTATCTGCACGATCGAATGTAGAATCAACCATGCTCAACACATCATAGTGAGCATTTGGCCAGTGTCACGGCCACGGCAGAGCTTTCGATAGCGCTCGTCGCCAAGGAACACTTCTTGAGCATCTGTCTTCCCACAGAGCTCTTGGAGAGCCGACCACCGCGGTGCACGGAGAGAGGTCGGTGAATCTTACGAGGCTGAAAAAGTATATATTTGAACCTAGAAATAATGTCTGCGTTGTGAGTCACTGAGTACGACGTGTCGCGCCCTTACGTCATGCTCGGCGTCACCGCAGAGAGCCGAACGCGAAGCACTGGTTGGACACGAGGGCCGCCTCAGCGTTCGGCTCGGGCTCGGCTTCTTGCCGATCAAACCCGAGTGCCAACCGAATGCTGACGCCACGCTCGCGTCCAATGAGCGGCCTGCGTTAGCCTTTACTAAGTGACGCCGAAAATTCGACACTACATTCTTCACACCAGAGACTTTATTTTACGGTGGGAAATATCTTTTTAGCCTTGACGTTCGTCGAGCTCCACAGTAACTGGCGCACCGAGTGACCTGTCGGAAAGTATACAGACGCATGACCCATCTTTGTATCATGCAGCGAAGTGGTGATTTGGGTCAGCTGTTTCTTATGGAAAGAAAGCAGCGCCAAATAAACGCACGGATGAACATCTCTGTTTATTGTTTTATGTTTATTAGAAAAAAAAAACGCAAACATTTGTCTTATCTCTTATAATAAAGTTAGTTGCGACCGCGCCCTGTCCTATTCGCAACTCCAGCCCGCCGCTCGCCCTCTCGCGGACGAGCGGACAATCAGTGGAGCGGGGACGGCAGCGGCGGCGGCGGCGCGGAAAAGGTGGCAGGGGCTGTCGGCCTTGATGCGCGAAGCCGTTTTAACGAAAATGTGAGCGCGTTAATATATGAATTCTTGTGTTCCGCCTTGCAAACACCTTTGCACGAAGGACCGGGATGTCTAATTTCATTAGGGACTTTTTGCATATCTCCTCCGCTGCGGATTTCTGGTCTCGTGCACGACCTCCAGCTCAATCTGTGCTCAACGTGACGGCAACCGCTCCCACTAGTTATGTAGAGCTCTGCCGTACGGTCTACCGAAATTCTTATTTGGCCTAACTAGGAGAAAACTGGTCGCGCAACGATATGTCGACCAATACACGTCGGGAAAGGGTTCGCGTTTTAAGGCCGTTACAAGGAACATGACCATTTATTCCAAGCCCTTTCGAAAGACAGAATACGCGTTCAAGCTTTCAGGTAATTACAAAGCAAATAAAGAAATTCTCGAAGCATTTTAAACGTGCCTTTGTTAGCTAGCCGTTCCCAACGACAGCTTAGAGGGGGCAGTTTTGACGAGAGGGGCCGCAACGTTGCGAATAATCACGGTACAAAAAATGTACGTTATAGTAAAATATTTATTTTTGATAGAGCAACTTTTAAATATCAGCATGCTCGTTTTGCTAACGCGCGTCAACATCTCCGCCACCTGTAATATGATCCTGCCCTAACCACTTCGCATTTCTAGGCAAATAAATCATTTTTAGCGCGCTGACCAGCGTCAGCGAACAGGCTCACGGGAAATCCTGGAGAATCTATCCCCGTGTCTTCCGCCCATCTTGGAACTACCGAGGGCGTTGGAGTTGCGAATACCAGTATTGTTTGTTCGTGTGTTTTTTCGGTGCCGTTTTCTCTAAATCGTACGTTAGATGAAGCCACAGGATACACAGAAGACTGCAATGTTAACCCAACCAAGCCTTCGACGTTTTTTTTTTTTTTTTCTTGTCTAAGCTTTATTTAAAATTTGAAACGCGGTAATTAAAACTAATAGCACGGTTGAATGTGCTCGGGGGGGATACGAGCATCGGCTAGAGCAATTTGTTTCCGTACTTACCATCGATGAGCAGTACCCCGAAAAGCGCTGACGTCATGTTCGCGCAAACTACGTCACGCAAAGAGTACGCTGACGCACGAAACAAATATCAAACGGCTCCGCCTGACGTAAGACCAGCCAGACTCCACAAACAGCCAGCGTTGCCTGCGCCGGGTTCGGGCATCTATTTCTGTATACAGTCCTGCAGTATTTTTGCTTAAAAAAGTCAAAATAAAACTGGAGACGAATATCGTTTTAGGAGGGGAGGACCGGTGTCTCATTACTTCCTCGCAAAAAGTCCGAACGAAGTGGCACAAACTTTTCTTAGCGCGTGGACTGTTCCGAATGCAATATACGTGATGCCCATGTTTTAGATTCTAGAAAGTGTTTCGAAAGCAGGAATGTGCACGTAGCGGGGGCATCTTTCAAAGCTGTATCTACCCATTCGGACAGACAGTATTTGCTGCACTCCAAGAAATTGACACGGAGTGGCAACGTCCTGAAAATATGTCTCCTGCAAAGCATGGAACCGGTAGCAGACGTTTTACTAAGGGCCTCGCCCCGCTATCCAAACAAGCAACAGTCACTACCTGCAGAAGTCTCAAGTGTAGGCGTTGTTAGCAGCATTTCTTTCGAGCGTCACCAGATCGCCAGGAAGAAGCATATTGGCGAAGGATGCTGCAAGTTGGACGCACCAAAAAAAGTTAACTTTTAGGGTGAACATTTTTAAATGCGGAATATTGTCCAGCTTTTAGCGCTTTCGTGCCGGAGTCGGGGATGTAACCTTAAAAAAGCATGCAGCCAAAAATTGCACGCTCCGCGTGCAATCTGCGACTGCTTCTGTAGCGAGGACTTTCCTCATTTTGCGCGTTCGGTGACAGCATGGTGGACTACACGTACTATGATGGTTCTTGATTGCGTGCTTTGTTTTCGGGCTTTGCTGCACGGTACGTGATAGTTTTCTGTTCGCTAGGGAAATCAACATAGTTTCTTTACTCGTAACGGGTACTTTGTAGCTTTATTCACATTATACAAGTGTAATTTATTTAGTTAATGTTATTTTCTTTTATTAGTAAGCGATGTTTAAGTTAGCGAAATTTGAGGTCCAGGTATATGTTGTACAGCTTCATATGTCAATACAAGCTATAAATTCAAGCAAAAAGCTTGAATTGCTAACTTGCTTGCTTGAATTTCCTTGAATTGCTTAAATTTTCTTGAATTGAAATTCAAACAAAAACTTCATGTTTGTCGTCTGTTTTGATCGTCTGATTTGGCACATATTAGTATCCTTTTGGTGTTTTGTCAAACTGATTCACACCGTGTGTTTCATAGCGTTGACTGTATGCGTAATGACGTGCCCTATACGAACGGTCTGCAACGTCCACACGTATTATGAATGTGTATAGGGTCATTTTAGCGCAGTGTTCGACACAATGAAGTCTAAAGAAAGACGCTCTGACACATAGTTTTGTACATACGATTGGAAAACTTTCCAAACTTTTTATTTTGTCACAACACTAAGCAATCTTTGCACTTATAATCGAGCGCGAAGAGAAAACGCATTTCCGTTTTCCCATTGGAATGCATTACCGGAAGTCAAATTTAGACTTGTTGCTGTCTGCTTGAAAACGCAACTGCACACTAGCACCACCTGAACCTCTAGCGTTTTTTGTTCCTAACTCTATGGCAGGGGTGGCCAGGCTGACCCGGCGTAAGAGCCGCAAGGGTGGGCAAACTTTTGTCCAGAGCAAGAAACGAAACTCGAACTACTTTCGATATATCCGAGTCAAAAGTAGTCCAACTGTACGTAAGGTAGTAGTAGCTCAAGACTACCAAACCTCAATCTGTCTTTCTATTTAAAACGCGTTTTATTTCTCTTATTGAAGAAGTGCTCGTGTGACCGGAAGGCGGGGAAGGGCGGGGGGGGGGGGGGGGGAGGGGGAGGGGGAGCCGCGAAGAGCCGCATGCGGCTCGCGAGACGCAGCTTGGCCAACCCTGCTCTATGGTTTCGGCCTCTGCAAAGCGAACAAAGCGGGCCCGCCTCGCTCCTTTTGTGCCCCCCCCTCCCCCCCCCCAATTTCGAATGGCCGATGCGCCTTGACCTTGTTCCAAGTTGCGCTAAAGCTCCCATTTCGTTCCCCGCCCGTCTCCCGTCGCAGATGGCAAACGGCCGACGTAGCACGTTCTGGAACCAGCTGTCGGCACTTGTGTGGCGGAACTACCTGCTCAAGAAGACCGAAAAGGGCAAGACGTTCTGGGTGAGTCAGCTATCTGTCCGCCCTTGCGGGGACACGGGACAGTCGTTGCACCTGTGTCCTCACGTGCGCGCTGAATGGCCTTGAGGGTGTTCGCTCGAAACGCCGTTCATTTGTCGTCCATCGAACCAGGATTGGGCAGGAATACTCAAAAATGTATTTGGAAATACAAATACTGGGATACATTAAAAGAGGAGCCAAAATACTGATACTAAAATATATCTGTAAAAATGTATCGCGATACGTATCGGAAATACATTTTAAATAGAGGCACAAAGTATTTGAAAATACAAATACAGGAATACGTTTTGGGGAGGGCGGAAATATAAATACATAAATACTGATACTGCAATACATTTTTCAAATTTGTTTGAGACGCCAAATGAGATAAAGCTTGAAGATTCAAGTGGAAGATTTTGATCCCGAAATTACTTTCCCGTATGCTTGGCACTTCGCCTTGAAGGTAGTGGTTTCGGACGACGAGGATTCTTCAATGGGCTTCATCAAGGACTGACCGCGGTCCCCTCCCTGATATCCTGTCCCAGGCTGTCTGTCTGACGAGTGATGCGAAAAGACTTCGGCATCTAAATAAATTCAATGTCACCCTAAATCCCATCAACACGTCACCACGTCCCTGTCCCATAAAGATGCCCCTGTCAACATTGATCACATGACTTCACGGTGGAATAAACTAGGTATTCATTATCTGTAGGTGTGACCTTGAACATAAAACTTTACCCACGCTACTGTATGAAAGGACAATACGCACTTTCGTTGTTGGTGACCTCATTGACGATCGTACAAGCAGTGTCATTGGAATTTTCGAGAATAGGTGACCACCTGAAGCATTCTGGAACACATCTGTTATCTTCTGTTACGGTTGAAAAAACAATACGGTGCATCCCTGCCGACCCTCCGCCACCGACGCATGAATTGCAGTCCTCAAGTTTCGCATAGCCTCGTCGAAACAGAGGCCTCGTGGATTGCGACCTGATATTGCCGACACAGGTGCGAGCTCTCCGAGAAACAGCACGCTCGAGACGAGTCGCAGGTGTACGAAGTCTGGGTCGGCACTGCGAGGCCACGTCTGGACTCCTTGCTGGGTTTCGGATCACCAGAGCAGCGGGTCACGTTCATGACGTACCCTTGAGCCGTCCAATATTACTGGCAAAGACGCATTCGCATAAGTGTTGAACTTCACTGCGTGAGTCATCCTACTATTTCTAGTCAACCACCGCCCGGCTCGTGCTGCAACGGACTGTGACTCAGCTTTGTCGGCTGGTTGTACGCTAAGGCAAGAGAGACGGTTAGGAGCGGGTATTGGATGCCAGCAAACAATGACTCATGAAATCCCTACCTAGGGACCTGCTTCAGAAGATGCTCTGACTCCACTCCTGGCCCTTACTCCACCTCGTTCGAATCCCCAACTATGCAACACTTCTCAGAATAGAGAAGTGAACGCATAGAAAAACAGTGTGGAGAATCGGAAGGAACTTTGGTCAGCATAGTAACAATGCCCCAGCAGCTCTTTGATCCTGCTGCGCTCAAAAGTAAAAATAAAAAAAATAAAAAAAAGGCGTTCGGACTTGTATTTTGGAAGGAGGTTGGGGGGGGGGGGGGGGGGTGAGTATTTCTCATGAATTGTAACGAAATACATTTCCTCCTGATTGTATCGCGATACATGGAAACATTCTAAATGTATTTCGATACAGGAATACAGATACCGGTGAAAAAAATGTATCGCGATACAGAAATACAGATACGAAATGTATTTCTGAAATACTATCGCGATACATTTGTATCGCGATACTGCCCAACCCTGATTGGCGTCTAGGTAACGAGACACGTATTTTCCCGCTAAATATAGCGGGTAACTGAATTCGTGTATAGGTCACATGACGTCAATTTCCGACAAAATTGAACGGGAAAACTCGAAGGATGTTAGGCCACAAGACGCGATTTTTTCCGCTAAATTTAGCGGGGAAGCGGTGTCGCCGCATAGGTCAGGTGCCGTCAATTTCTCCAAGTTGTATACGTTGCGCGGCGTCAGAAGACGTCACGCGATGCTATTTTCGCGCCAAATTTAGCGGGTAAATTGAATTGGTGCATAGATCACAGGGCGTCAACTTTTCGCTAAATGTTGCGGAGAAACTGCACTGGTCCGCATGTCCCGTGACGTGAGGTCACGCGACATAAATTTTCTCGCTAAATTTGGCTCAGATACCGAATTCGCGTATAGGTGTGGTGACATCAATTTCCCCGCTGAATTTAGCGGGAAATGCACAGACAGACGGGTGGACAAAATGTTGGGACTGGAGGGCAGCGTTAAAGAGCATTTCGTGTTCTTTAAAAGCGCAGGGTTGCCGCGCTTTCACCGGGCGTGATTGGTTTCGTCGGTGACGGCAGACGTACAAAGGCGATGCACTTTCTCCGCTGCTTGATGGGCTGCATTGGGTGGTAGCGTCAGCTGTGGTCAGGCTTAAAGTGAAACAGGGTACGGATCTCACCGTGACGACGTCCAAGTGCTGCTCTGCTGGGTGTAGCCCGAAACAACCCATTCTCGTTTGAACCCGTCCCGTTTTGACCGATTCCCGAAACGACCTTCCCGTTTCAACCCATTTCCGTATCGGCCGTCCCATTTGAACCTGTCCCGTTTCAACCCGGTCCCGAAACGCCCTTCTTATATGAACGGGTAGCAGACGCCCCCTTTACGCTTGAGCCCGTCCCGTTTAAACCCATTGGTATAAAGCCCCGCACATCTCACCCCCTTCGCGAAAAGTCTCCATCGTTCTAACCCTGGTTTGCGCAAATTTTCTCCTTAAGAATAGGTTCCAAAATTTTGTTAATGCAATTAATGCAAAGGTGCCGGCGAGCTATTTAGTTATCTGGTAAACTAGTTTTTATTGTCAACATTCTTAAAATATAGATCGCTTTTAGACAAGCTCCAACGAAATATATTTCTACTTGAACCACTGGAAATGTTTCTTTCAAGATGGTCCCCAAAATGTTGTAGGAATTCGCGTACCGCCGCCGATTCGCCGTTTCCCACGTGGTCCGTCAACAACCCGAGTCCAGCCTGGTTCTTTCACGGGAGCGGGATTCCGCTCCCAGTTTATTGGTACAATAACACACAACGCTACAAAACACTCAATCTAAAATACAAATACAAGCTACATTACATAAATATTTACAAACGCACGTTAAGCCCAAAGCTAAACACAAAGAAGGCCCCCAGGCCTCGTGTCCCGCGATATCCTAGATCTGGTCGCCACCCACCTGCCTGCGTCTCGGTCCCGTCCGGAGTCCCCAGAGGCCTCTCGCCCCCTGCCCATCGAGTACATACAAGCAGGGTGTCGAACCGGAACCGAACCGAAAACCGGAACAGAACCGTGATTTTTAGCCGAACGGGAACTGAACCGAACCGAAATCTCCGCCGCCATCTTGGAACTGAACCGGAACTGAACCGGAAAAAATATAACGGTAACCGGTTCAAAACGGTTCACGGTATTTTTTTTTGTTAGTATTACAAATTTATTATTTGGGAATAAAAAAATTGGCACGTGTATTCCTCTACGTATTGATCAAATCGTCACATACAGAACTGCAATGTATAATAAATCCTGGTTTTTTGCGGCGCTTTCTTATTGGCACTATGATTAGCCATGTGTCACATCGTCACGTGACGTCATGATGTCAAGACATGCTGTCAAGTAATGTCACATCACGTGACCCCGTGACGTCACGTGACTCACCGCGTTAAGTCGATTCAAATTGAGGGCGTCGCTAGATCTATTAACGTTGTTGATACCGTGACGTCACATGACATCACAACTTCGCACTGAGAGTCACTGACACCATGATGTACCCGATTGTCATGATCCCGAGTCGAATGCTCTGGTTCATGACAACCAGCATCGCCAAACAGACGGGTAACGGCTCGTGTTCAACTCAAAGATTATGATGGTCCCGAGTCCCACTAGAGCTAGAAACAGAAACAAACGACAGCGACAAGCCTCAGAGACATGGAGCATGTTCGCGATGGTACCTTTATACGGCTTTGAGTTGTTCGGTGCTCGCGAAGTTAGCACGAGCGTTTACAAGCTTGCAAACGGTACCATCGTGTGCATGATACTCGTGTTTGAGCATAGCCTTCTTTATTCTACAAAGCCTGTCAAATCGCGAAATACTCTGGTTTAAGGCTAGCCGCTGTCGTTTGTTTCTGTTTGTCGCTTTAGTGGGGCTCGGGCATTATAGCCCAACTAAACCTATGTCTGAAGATCAGCCCACGCTCTCTGCTTTGCCAACCCTGCGTATGACTATGATAAACACTGACGGTGTATATATTAGGACCAGATCACGTGGCTGATAGTTCTAATTGCGAGTTGAGGAGGGGAAAGCTGTTTCATTTCTTTCTTTCGACTGTCTGCCATTTCGCGAAGGGGCAAACTAATGGATGCTTTTGCAAGTTATCAACGTCAAGGATTATATCTTAGCGGTATTTATTGAACTTGAGTTAAAAAAAAAAATGCTGCACGACCCATTTTACATGTATGCACACCATTGAGGCTCCAAACATGTTTTCTTTATTGCTGAACTGCCTCAGAAAGTTGTCCCGAGAATAGATGTGTTAAAGGGTCTAAATGTGACGTATTAGTCCGACGTTACATGGAACTATTAGTGTGTACGGGAGGGATACCTGAGAAGAAAGATCCTAGTGGCCTCACGGGGATAGCCGAACGTTGGCAGCCGCTCTAAGTCTCACAGGAGTGTCGTTCTCAAGTTCTCCAAGTTTCGACCGCCCTGTATTTTGTTTAAACTTCACAGTGTGGTGCAAAGTAAAAGCAAGGAAGAATTACTGTTAACAAGGGACACAAATATAATTGTCGAGTGAACACCACTCAATACGGAGCAGGCAATCCCTGAGGAATAAAAAGTATCTTGAGGATCAGTAGTGTTGACGATTGGGCTAGTTGGTCATTCATATTAGCGGAAAACAAACAGCGCAAGGACAAGGACAGAGTAGAAGGCGGTAGACACACACACAGCGCTGACTTACAACTGAGCTTTATTGGCAATGACAACCTGTCTAAATACACAATTTGCCCGGCCCAAAAGCCAAGAAAAGAAACACAAGAGGAGGACTACACGTGTTCCTAGAGTCATCTGCAGGCGCCGTTGCTCTCCGATCTGAGTAGAAAAATACACTCCTTTTCCGTCAAGGCAAGTGACGGGGCACTAACACAAGCCCGCGCCATTGGACAATCGGGCTCTGAGTGTGTCAGTGCCCCGTCACTTGCCTTGACGGAAAAGGAGTGTATTTTTCTACTCGGATCGGAGAGCAACGGCGCCTGCAGATGACTCTAGGAACACGTGTAGTCCTCCTCTTGTGTTTCTTTTCTTGGCTTTTGGGCCGGGCAAATTGTGTATTTAGACAGGTTGTCATTGCCAATAAAGCTCAGTTGTAAGTCAGCGCTGTGTGTGTGTCTACCGCCTTCTACTCTGTCCTTGTCCTTGCGCTGTTTGTTTTCCGCTAATATCTTGAGGAGCAACTAAAAAAAAAGGGAGTGGGGAGGGGGGTAGTTTTAAAGCATACTATTCGTAAAGGTTCCTCTGCCCCGCATTTTCGGCGCAGACTAGAAAGCGTGGCCTGGAAACGATAGTGACAGATGGGTAGTTGGTACAACTTTTATTTGTAAATACACTCTTGCCAGAAAGCACGTTTTCGTCGTGCCAGATACTCGCGCCGTGCCTAACGACGATGCACCAACAAGAAAAATGTGTGCCTCTCAAATACATAGCTTGCACTGAGCGCGAAACTTTTGTAGCGTGCATTTTGCCCCACCGAATTTGATTTTCTCATCAAGAACAACTCGCAATGACAACCAGTATCTAGTGCGATTACGTCACGTGCAAACCATGTTAAATACTTCAGCTTTCTGGTGAAGTGCGACGTTCGCAACACCAGCAGTAGACGTCCAAGGTGTAAAGTTGTGTAGTATTTATAGCAGCCTCGCGATGATATACGGCAGCCTAATAAGATGTTGGAGCACATGACTGATAAAGCACAGAGTCGTGAAGTAAGGTTCCAAAACAAAACAACCTAACATAACATTAGCCTCCCGAGGCAGTATCTCGCGACGTTTTGAGCTGAGGCAAGCTGATGCCCAAAAGTGATTTATATTAGAATTCTAAAAATCTTCGTTTGCCCTGCGCGGAATCTATGTTTAATTAGGAATATCATTTTCTGCATTTCTCTGCATCTCTTTTTGCAGTAAAGCGTTGTGTAAGGGATAATTTAGAAAACATTGCGTGTCATCTCCTTATTTCTGCCCATTTCGTGTATTTGCCTTCCGATATATCATGTGACCACTGTGTTTTTTGGCATACCCTGCAACCCAGTATTTTACACTGCAAAACAGCTAACAAAAGCACGTTGCGAAGACTCAACAGCTGGCGTATTTTCGAGTATCGTCCTTCCGTGTCCGTCTCAGACGGTTATGTGAACTTCATAAAGTCAGATTTATCGATGATAATAAAAATATACTTAATTCCTGTCTGAAGATTTGGCAGCATAAATAGAAGATCCCCACCTCAAAGATATATAAGTAAATGCACCTTTAAATTATCTGAAAGATGTTCTGCAAATCTTTTTCGGCGTTTTTATCCTCTATAGACACGTTATAGGTGATTCGGAAAAGCTTTAAATATATATATTTATTTTGAAGCTAATTTAAACAACTATGTGTTCCTCACGCAACTTCTCATATATATAGAAGTTTATTATCGCGTTTTTTATGTGTTTTTATTACCGCGTCTTTTTACTCGAACGAATGGTGGAACTATGACGATTGCACACTCTCAGAAAGTGTCCGATTAAGTAGCTTCCGAATTGAGCAGGAAATCCCACTTTGTTCTATTTAACAAAAATCATAAATTAGCGAGGGTGATGCTTATTCGCAAATTAAATTGACCGGCATTTTGTCAAGAGCAAACCTCAACATTCAGGCCAGTTTATCCAATATAAGAAAATGTTCACATGGGTAAGCACTGTTTTAGGCGAGATTCGATCTCAGTACGAAGGTGCTCATAGATTAGAGTGAACAATTTCAGTCACTCCGCATGATTCGTCGCCCGCATCATGATGCTGAGAGCAAACAATGCTAGTTAGAAAAACGAGCATTGCGATTGTCGCTTAGTGTTTCTATAAAATATAGACTGGAAGGACTTGTCCCGTGACTTTCGTGACATTTTGAAAATTATATTGCCTTAAGATCAGTCGTCTCGTCATCATATATATATTGTGAAACGTATTCCGTAAAACAGATTTTATGGTATATATGGCGACGGGGTGCCCATTTTTTTTTATTTTATTCACTGTAATTAATTCCTTAGTTCAAGGGCAAAACCACGATTCAAAATCTAATACTGCGGTACAAAGTTGTACCAATCACGGATATTTTAGGCAACCTACTTAACTTCGCGAAAACATTTCGATTCAGGTACAATGTATATGTGACTCTGGCAAACGAAGGGATGTTGAGTCGTATAAACACGACGTTTTGTATGTTAATGTAGATTTTCTTTTCTTGTTGTGTAGGAATAAATAACAGAATTTTATAATTTTGGTACCTGAAAATAAACCTGGATTGAACAAACGATTAAAAAAAAAAAGAAAACTATATACTGTAAACGACTTATTTTTCGTGGGCTCAATATTTCGCGATTTAGGTCAAAGCTGAAGTTTCGGAATAATTCGCGGGTTGTAATTTTCTCGACGCGGTGGAATCTCAATATAAATTTCAATGTGTTTACATTTTACCGAAATTGTTCGCGGGAGCCATTTTTCGCGAATTGTAGGCGATTCGCGAAATTCTCAAAAATAGGTCCTCGCAAAAATCGGATCGTTTACAGCAGTTAGTTTCACGGCCTAAATAGTGCCTATTGACAGAACAACGTTGAAAATATATTCTCAATTTAGCGGTTCAAACCGAACCGGTTTGAACCGTTATTTTGTGCGCCCCGGAACTGAACCGGAACTGAACCGGAAGCCGTGAACCCGAACCGATAAAAATATCGGTTCGACACTCTGCATACAAGTACATATCGATCGATGGGCGAGGAGGTTTCTCCTCGCCTGCCACGGGGCGCCTGCAGCGCCCTCCAGTGGCTAGGAGAGAAAGCTGCGCGTCGGGAGCCGAATTCGAGATCCCGATCGACCCCGCGGCAACACGACCGTGTGATCGTGTCTGAGGCGAGGCAGCTACGCAGCTGCCTGGCGGCCAAGGATTGGCACAATGGTTTGATGGGCGCCCTCGTGTGTGCACGGTGCGCCATAATGTGGAACTACGAAACGGACTATGTGCACTACGCGACAACGTTACCGCAAACACGATGTTGACGACTTTTTAAATGTTACTTCGAAATGATGTTAGAAGGTAGAAAATTGTATCGCTTAGGTTAGTTACCCAGATGAGTACTTTCGAAGAAACTAATAATATTGATGGCAGTCGTTTGATTCTTTGAGACAAACAGCGAAAACCAACAATCGCTTGTTTGCGCTAACAGTGTCGCACTCTGTACAATAGGGAGTTTTCGTAGACCGCGTTGCCCCCTCCGCTAAGCGTTCCGCAACGAAGAAGTTGCTACTGCGCCTGCGCGCCGATAGCCTTGACTGTGGAGTTCCCGCTATCGTAGCGGCCGGGTTGCGGAGGGCCTTGCGGGACGGCGAAAACGATCTACGAAAACTCCCCAATAATGAAGTCGTAGAATAACGTAGGCAAGGGCACCTTGAGTAAGCAAAAATTAGCGTTGCCTTACGTTTTAATATCGCGACGCTATTTTTAGGTTACCCAAAGCGCTTACGTACGTTATTCTAAAACTTCCTTGTAGTGAATGGGATATTTTGAAGACTGAGAAATCAGACAAGTTGACAGGCATATGATTGCGACTTCATTTTCTTACGAGTTTAAGCACAGAACCCTCGCGCTCAAAGGAAAAATGCGTAAACTACAAAATGATATCGCCTTTCTTGAGGAAGTCGAGCAGGAAAATCTCATTATCAGAAAGGCGACACTCGAATGTTGATAGTCCGCGGCTGTCCCCTGGCCCGCAGGGCACCACCATTTGCAAGCTGCTGCAAAGATATCCTTGTCAAGGTTGTTTATCGTAGAATTTTGGGCTAGTTGGTATGCAGACATAATTAAAACGAAATTGCGCAAATACGATGGACAAAGTAAAAGGTAACCAACAGGACAGAGTGCTGTATCTTGTCGGTTACCTTTTACTTTGTTCTTGTCTTTGCGTTGTTTTGTTTTTAATTATGTCTTGTCAAGGCCTCATCCCGTTTGATCAGATCGATGAAGCTGTTAATGTTCGGGTGAGCCCTCCCTGACACAGCTTTTATCTTACGGTGCCATGTCTACAAGGTTGTTTCGGGAGAGGAAGTGAGGTGAGCAAGGAGGACAGACATTGGACACTTGAACACAACCAACTGTTAACGTACAGTACAAACGAACCGACCCAATTGATAACGAGCGAGGGCCGAAGCGGGAAGGTCGCTTCGGGATAGGCCGAAATGGGAAAGGATGAAACGAGAAGGTCGTTTTGAGCCGGGTCGAAACGGGAAGGTACAAACGGGAAGGTTGAGTTGGGAATGGGTCGAAACGGGAACCACGTTCTGCTAGGGCTTCATCATCCTACGTCGTTGAAAAGCGGGGAGGCGATCGTGGCCAAGCAGCCTATAGAGTGTCCGAAATCGCAGCCCCCAGCGATAAAAATAGGAAATTATAATCTCTAGCGCAGGCCCTCGTGAATAGAGGGGCTGCGTTCAAAACAAGATTTTTGCTTTTTATGTCACTTTTGGCATCGGTGTTGCTCTTTGAGCTTCGTGACTATGCATTTCTGATGTTCTTGCACTACGATATGTGCGAACGTTCCTGAAGAAGAAAAAAAACTAAAAAAGAAACGGAGTCTTGCAAAAACGCAGCCCCCTACTCTGTCATGGCGTCAACATAAACGTAGCGGCGCCTATGGAACAGAGCAGACAGACACTGGTCTGTACAGAAAGTCACGACGACTGAAATGCGCGAATGCGGCGTCGACGCGACATGCACCGTTACGTGCCACCTGGGAAAGCTGGTGACGCGATGGCTGACGACGATAAACAACAGTGTTGGTGGCAGAAAGGACATACCGCATGCGCTTTAAAAACGGCAGCTGGTGGCTACAATGAACAATCGCAAAAAAAAAAAAAAGCACACGCGAATGTGGCGTTTTTGATAGTGGGCGTAAGCCAAGTTGCGACCCCTATCGTTGTAGCGGTGAACACATACGGGGCTCTTTACCTTAGTCCCCCCTCCCCCTTCTCTCTCCCGCTCAAACCGGGGGTAGCTGTGGAGTCAGAAAAGGGCTACCGCTGCTGCCGCCGCCGCGTCCGCGTGTAGTTGCAAAGAAGGTCGGGGTTGTGACGTGCTTGAAACAGGCCAATGAGGTCCGCGGGTTTTCACCGTGGTTTAATTACTCCACGTGCTAATCACCTCAGTGTGCACATCGTTCGCCATTCTCACTGACGAAGCTACTCGAAGAAACATAAATCATTCGTGTTTCGTGTGCGTCGTGAAGGAATACGCATGCTGGCATATTCGAGAAGAGTGTAAAAGGTGTCCGGGGTCCATGCAAGAGAACAGAGCTCGCGTGAGATTTCCACTTTGGTTGGGGCTAGTTGGTGCATATCGATTAGAGGGTTAAAAGGCGAAGGGGAGGCAGTGCGGAGAGCATGTCGTCTGCTTCTTTTGCAAAGGTTAAAATAGATTTCCACGGCGGCAATTAACCAGAAGACACTTCTGTTTACTCACAATCAGGGATGGGCAAAATACATGCAAATATGTATCGAAATACAAATACAAAATACTTCGTAAAAATGTATTTAATTACAAATCAAGTTACATTTTCAAAAAAAGCATTTAAGTACAAGATACAAGTACAACCAAATGTATTTGGTCTCCTCCAAATACTTTTTCAAATATATTCCTCAAAATTGGCGTCAGCGACTTCAGGGCACCTGCAACGGGTTTCTGGGTATCTCATTTTAATTTTGCATCCTACACTCGGGGAGTTAGTTTGCGAGGCTCTAGTAACGTAATAGAAATATAATCACAAAAAAAAAATGAAATCAGCTTGGACGTAATAGGTGAAAAAAGTACAGAGCTTCAAGCAGCTTTTTTTTGTCGATTACATTTTGGTATAGACCAACAGAGAACCGAGACGACCAAGCACTAGCTAGATAATTTTTTTATTATCTAGCTAGTGCTAGATAATAAAATAAAATTTCGCACCAGTTATGAAAATCTGGACGACCCGCGCATTTAGAATGTTCCAGGAAAAAAATATGAATGGAAATCGGGCTGGAAAGCATCACAAATTGTCAGAGGCACTTATTTAGCCCGTGAATGTCGATTTCGTCACTATTCTGGCCCTGGACTAGCACCGTAATCACAAAGTCACTAAACGCTTGTGCTTGATTGAGAGACACTGCATTCGGTGCAGAACGTAGTTTTCTTCCAGCTCTGGACATTGACAATAAATTTGAGAGATGTATTTTCGCCCACAAAATTGTATTTGATTACAATTAATTTGAAATACCCACGTTTTTGTATCTAAATACGCACGTCAAATAAATTACCCAATTTGTAATTAAATACAAATTCAAAATACACAAAGTATTTAAAATACGTATTTCAAATACTCGTATTTGAAATACTGCCCATCCCTGCTCACTATGAAATTATTTTATAAGTGTATACAGCCACCGACAGCTTCCGAACAGCAATGCGTAGTCAGCCCACTATAGAAAGATGCCTTTTCGTCTATTTGTTTTGCCGAGCAAGTGGTGGGCCAATTCCTACGCCACCTAAAGTGATCAAAACCGGCGAACAATTAAACTCTTCTACTCCACGTAACGTCATCCGGGATGACACCAAAATAAGAGCGCTGTGACTAGTTTAGGTCATGTTGGCCAATCATTGCATTCTCCAAGAACACGTCCAGCAAATGACGGGGTGAGAAAAAAACAGACGACGTGGGGATTCGGAAGCGCGATCTGCATAGGTTAACGAGTGTGATCTGTGCTTCACTCACTATTTTATAGCGGAGTCGTTAAGGGCTAGTTTCCCCAGGATCGTGTCCCCCGCAAAAACATGTCGACACAAAACTCTGGTCGCGCAGCCGCTCATAGATGGCGGTAGCTGTCCATAGTGTTGTGTTTGTCGGTTGTCCGCTTGCCGCCGTCACTCAAAGATGGCGCAAACTTTCAAAGCTTACCACTCTGGCTTGCCGGCTTGCGGCCAGCCACTACCTCACAGCTTCGCTAGTCTTCCTTCTATACCAAAATAGAAAGACTAAAAGTTTTTTTTTTTTGAGGTCACGTGTTTGAATGAAAATATTTTACGCCACTCGCTCATGGCAGGACGGACTTCCGTCCACATGGTCTGCAGGAAAGTAGGCGCGCGGGCAGTTTTAGAGTATCTCTGGAATTTTCTTCTCGTTGGAGTAATAGCATCCTTGATTGGTTTTGATTTTGATTTTGATTCGGGCCAGCGCGTGAAGCGATCGACGCAGGTCAGAAGATACCGGTTTTCTTGGGAGGGAGGAAGTGGTCCCACGATATTAACGTGAATGTGGGCGAAGCGAGTGTTGGGTATGCTAAAAGTTCCCAAGGGCGCCTTGGTGTGCCGGTGAACTTTCGAGCGTTGCACTGGACGCAAGTTTTGGCCCAGAACCTCACGTCAGCGTTGATACGAGGCCATATAAACCGAGAAACTGCCAGTTTCTGGGTTGCTCGTATCCCGGAATGGGACAAGGAGTGCAGGCAGTCCAAAACTGCTCTCCGCAAGTCTGCTGGTACGAAGGGGCGGGGACGGCCAGTCGAAACTTCGCATGCAACTGTGTCGTCACAGTCGGGCATGCGTATGTCTTCAAAGGCTAATGTCGTTGACGTTGTCCGTAGGCGTTGTAGTTCGAGGTCGCCTCGTTCTGCTTCCACCAGCAGCTCGTAAGGAAGTGCACGTCGTTCCGTGGAGCACAGGTTGACCCCAACTCTGGAGAGTGCGTCAGCTGCGGCGTTATCCATGCCCTTAACGAAGCGGATGTCGGTGGTGACTTCCGAAATATATGCCATCTGCCGTATCTCGCGCGGAGTATGTGGCGTGCTGTTGGAGGCTAGCGCGTAGGTCAACGGCTTATGGTCTGTCAAGACGAAGAAGCTTCGGCCTTCCACGCAGTTGCGAAAGTGCATGATGACAAGGTATATTGCAGCAGCTGACGTCCAAAGGTGCTATATCGCCGTTTTGTCGGAGTCAGCTTCTTCGAAAAGAAGGGAAGTGGTTGCCATTTGTTTCCGTCTTGTTGTTGTAAAACCGCTCCAACAGCTCCACCCGAGGCGTCGACCACGATGGAGAGCGGTGCGTCGCTTTTGGGGTGGCTGAGAAGGGTGACCGTTGGCAATGATATTTTTCACTCTCTCGAAAGCTTGATTGGCGGTTGGCGTCCAATGGAGTGGCGCTACCTTTACTTTGGTGGCCGGCAGTAGGTCGTAGAAGGGCTCGCAGACTTGGACGCACTGGGGTATAAAACGTCGATAAAAATTGACGACTCCGAGAAATTCCAGAAGTTTCTTTGCCGTCGGGGATTGTGGAAAGCTTCGGATGACTGCGAATTTGGCGGGTGACGGCTGAATTCCGCGGCTATCAACGTGGTGGCCAAGAAATTCAAGTTCGTTGACGCCGAATACACACTTGGTCAGATTGACGACAAGTCCGTATTCTTGGAAGCGCGAGAAGAGTTGTCGTGTATTTTTGGCGTGCTCTTCCGGGGTGTTGCTGAATACAAGGATTTCGTCGATATACGCGAAGGTGAATGACAAACCTCGGAGGACTGTGTCGACGAATCGTTGAATGGTTTGTGCAGCGGTTGCGGAGTCCAAAGGGCATTCGCAAGAACTCGAACAATCCAAACGGTGTGATGACAGCCGTCTTGGGGATGTCTGCCGGTTCTATGGGGATCTGGTAGGATGCCTTCATGAGGTCCACCTTGCTGAAAACCTTCGCGCCCTGTAGGATGCCACCGAAGTCCTGAATATGAGGGATCGGGTAACGGTCGAGCAGAGTACACTTGTTTAATGACCGGTAGTCCCCGCAGGGGCGCCAGTCCTGCCGAAGACCCGGGACTCGAAGACGGCCTGATAAAACCAAGTTTGTGCATGTGTTGAAATTCGTTCTTGGCTATCTGGAGGCGGTCGGGAGCGAGTCAACGTTGTCTGGCGAAAACCGGGGCCCCTTTCCTCACTATGTGATGGGTGACGGTGTGTCGGATGGCTTGATCGGGAGCCGGTGGGCGAGACACAGCAGGAAATTCGTCGGCGATGTTTTGCCAAGAAGAGGTCGTTTCTGTTCGTGGAAGAGCAAGTTTAACAGGAGGGGACTTTGACACGATAAATTGGACACTTAACTGCGTCTCGGTGTCAAGAAGTTGGTTTCTCCCTAGGTCCACGGTCAGTGCGAATCGCCGCAGAACGTCTGATCCTATGATCGCCTGCCCAACATCCGCGATGATAAAAATCCAGCGGAATGTCCGACGGAGTCCGATGTTTAACGTCACGCACCTTTCGCCGTACGCTTTGATGGGGGTCCATTAACAGCCTGAAGCGGTGGTGACTTTTGGCGGCACCGGCGGTCCTCCAGCGTAGGGGGTACCACGCTTACCTCAGCCCCAGTATCTACCAGGAAGCGAACCTTTGTGTTGCGTTTCGTGACGTAGAAAAGCCGGCCTGAAGTTGGGCTTTCGACGCCGGCGGCCTTCAGCGGGTGCCCACGTCGTTTCCCGAGTAGTTACACCGTGGGCGGCATGCTCTGGCTTGGGATCCGTATCTCTGGTGGTACAAACATACTCCTGGAAGGGGGGACCCAGCTGTTGATTTACTGCGACGCCGGGCAGCGTTAGCTAGTGGATTGACGGTGAAGGATCAGAAAGGTCATGATTGGAGGTTACGAATCTTACGACTGAGCTCGCTCATCCTGGCCTCTATATGATCGTTGAAGCTGAGGAGTTGAGCAAGCTGAGATTCGATGTCGGTCACAGTAGTGCACGGCGATGAGGAGGTCTTTTTACGCACGGCTGAGATGGCAAGGGAGCCTACGTCTGTGACTTGGTCGGCCAACAAGCAAGCGTGGAGATTGAGTCGATGTGAAGATGTGCTCAAAATCCTCCGAACTTGGCTTGGTAGGCGTTGGAGAAAAAGTTCTTTGAATATGGATGTGTCCATCGTCATGGCTTTGTCCCCAAGGAGGTGCTCCACGCGTCGCAATAATTCTGTAGGTTTGCGGTCGCCCAGATCCTCGGCAGTCAATAGCTGCTGAAGACGCCCTTGCTCGGACTTTGTAGTGCGACGAATCAGTTCTTTCCGTAGAGTCTCGTTGGGCCGATCTGCGGGTGGAGAACGGAGAATGTCGCGAACCACGGATGCGGTTGACTGCGGGAGGGCCGCGACAACGTAGTCAAATTTGGTCAATGATGAGATGATTCTGCTCTTACGGAAATTTGATTCCGCGGTCAGGAACATCAGCTCGGAATCGGACGACCAGAACTCCGGGAACTTGATGTTCAGAGTCGTCGCCCCAGTGTCGTTGGGGCCCCGGGAGAGGCGCCATTGTCTTCGAGGCTTATGAGGGTGGCACAAAACTGGACTCTCCCAAAGAACCAGGGCTCCAGGGCAGCGTAGCTGGGCGTGGTCGGGGGTAGCTCGGTCCAAGGTCACCAGTACGTAGGAGTGGAGGCTCGGTAAATCACACTCTACATATTTATTTACAACATTTACACTGTCCTTTTGAGTAGTTCATCGAGGGGTCCTGCGCCGAATCCCAGAGTTCGTGCAGCTCGTGGTCCAGGCACCTCGTGTCCCTTGCTGGAGCCTGTCCCGTGAGCTCGGCGCCGTTTAAGCGCTGGATCGCTGCCGCTAGCTGCCGCTGCAGCATCCTTGATTAGTGTGGCCTCTGGAAGAGCCCACGAAGGCTCGAAATACGAAAATTTGCAAAACTCCAGGACTATCGTGTTAATACATAAGGTGAGGAACCCACAGAAGGGGACCCCACAGACAAACGCACACAGTGTTTCCGATTGTTTTCTTGTCTTCGTGAACCAGTCTCTGATTCTCTTTAATTATGACGACTCACCAGCTATGCTGAGCGCAAGTTCGTCTGCTTCTTTTGCAGGGGTTGTGGTGACGTCACAACGCCGAGCTCTGATTCGCTTTGATGGAAGGATAGTGGGTAGACCTCAAGGCAGCTTGCTTTGAGGTCCACCCACTATCCTTCAATCAGAACCAATCAGAACTCGGCAGCTTTCTGACGTCAACGTAACTCCTTCGCGTGAAGCAGGCGTCTTGATCTCCGTATAGTCCCCCCTTCAGCGTAAGTCCGAGCGAATCCGACGTTGCGTAACAGCGGGGCCATGGAAGTAGTGCCAAAAGTGCAACGTCATTGCGTTCATGGCCTTTCTGTGGGCGAGCTATCCCTGGCTAAACGAGTCAGAGAGTTCTTCTGTGTTTGTTTGTCTCTCATTGCTCTGAGCTACGGAGAAGCGAACTTGTTTTTTGAAGTACCGTTATAGTTGGAGTAGAAAATATTCTTCGAATAGCAACATTTTTGTACAACGATATTCGTATAGGGTTCTCCCAGCTACATACCTGGCGTCAGCTTTGTGCCAGGCAGGAAACTCAGTTTTATTATGCACCGCCCCGTGTCGCCTGGCAAAGCCCGCGTACTTGGCTCTTGCACGGGCGGCAATGCCTTCCACTTCCACGGTTGGCGGGTTGAACGCCAGTGCACATTGCTCACCGCCTAACTCGATTTGCGTGTATTATCAATTGTCGAGCAAACCACCACTCGTAACGGTACTTGCCCCGATTTCGTCCCAGGCAGGGACGTTGCCTCACATGTCCGGTGTGTTCCCTTTCCTAAATGCCCCCGCCTCCAAAAAAAAAAATATCTTATATCGCCGCGCGCAGGGGGTCACGGACTTGTAGAAAGTTCTCGTTTATTCTTGCTGCGGACATAACTATCGTTTATCCCTGCTTTTGTTGCTCTAGAAAGTGCGTGTTCATTCTAGCCCCGAGCGCGCTACGCCCGAAACTTCTCCGCCGAATCTTCGAGATAGTGACTCACTCTAGATAAGACGCCGCTCGCGACCTTGTCGAGTCAGTTTCGCCCCAGCGCTCGACTCTGCTGTCTCGCCGACTTCGACGCTCGCGACGCTTTGTTATTATTTTCTATTCCTTTTGTTTTGGCACAAATTCGCCACATTAAACGTTTATTTCTTCCTGTTTATTTATTGTTATATTGGTCATCACCCGTGACAATATGCTTTTATTTAGTGTAAAAATGGACTACAATTCTCCAAACTGCGATTCTGTGCTGAAATGTAGAGCTTAGTGGTCCAAACGAGATGCCAAAGTTTCAGAACTAAGCGTTATCTTACTCAAAAGTTATATGTTTTTCTTTTTTTTTTTTAAATTTTCAGTGAGAAAATGGCCGCCCACGGAGCTCTCGAGTACCTTAAGGCCGCCACTTATTGAAAACGGACGAAAACGGGCCCCATATTCTAACTATTATTTTCAGAAAATCACTTCTAACTTTTAAATGAGATAACAGTTGGCTCTGGAACAGTCATGGCCGTTGGCACTAAATTTGAGCGGAGAAGGAGCGTTCGGGCGATGCGTAGGTTATACATGCAATAAAAACAATCTAGTCATGTGTTTTTTTTTTTTTTTTTGGGGGGGGGGGGGCATTGTGTATTTGAGCGGTCACAAGGCTGCATTGTGTGTGATCGAGCGAATGAAGGGTGGGTATGCGTACAAGTGTTAGTTACTACGCGCAAACGACGGCAATGGGTGTCACTGTGGCGAAGAGCCGCGCACTTCTTTGCGCCTAACGCGTTCCGCCGTGGTGCCCTTCCCAGGAGGTGATAATACCGCTGCTGATGGTGGCCTCGCTCATGAGCATCCGCAGCAGCCTCAAGCCGCGCTCCAAGCCCGCGCACCGCGGACCTCTGGGCCACGTGCTGCTCGTGACGCCCTCGCACCTGTCCCAGATCACGACCGAGCTGATGGCGGCTCCGGCCACGGCGCAGGTGGGCGCCTTCATGCGCCAGGTCGTCGAGTTCCTCAACAGCAACACGAACAGCAGCGGCTTCAACTTCTCCCTCTACAACAACTCGAGCGACATGGAGCAGGTGCGGCCAAGCAACGCTCTCCTCTCGCTTCCTTAAGCGGAGGGCAAGTCGTCTGCTCATTGCGCAGGAGTTGTGTTGACGTCAGAGAGATGCCGAGCTTTGATTGGCTCTGATCGAAGGATAGTGGTAGATTTCAACGCAAGCTGCCTTGAGGTCTACCCGCTGTCCTTCAATCAGAGCCAATCAGAGCTTGGCGTTGTGACGTCACCACAACCTTGGCAAAAAAAAAAAAAAAAAAGCAGACGAACTTGCTTGCCGCATTGCGGACAACACGGGTTCAAACCGAACTTTCTCGCTTCTTTGGCCTACCTGCTCCAGTGTTTGGAGAGCTGAGACCCGAATTTAAGGTGGAAGGCGTTGTTGAAAGTTTCACGCTTCTGACTATTTGACGTATGGAGAGATAGGAGAGCTTGTCGGAACCGCATACCGCAGAAATGGGCCCGATGGAGTGTTTCAGCCAGACGTATGCTGGTTACTTGAAAAATGTAATGGATTGCAATTACAAATTACCGAGCTTCAAATGTAATGGATTACGTTTACAAGTTACTTTGAATGAAAAGTAACGTATTACTTTACTCGTTACGTTAAAATTTACTTTTCCATTTCTTTTTCCGTACACTTATCCAGAAAACAAGCGAAACAATTTTGATATATTTTTAAAATATTCTTCAACACTACTTTTCATTTCTGATACGCCCGTATCCTGGTAGTCCTTGTAAAAATAAAATAATGTATTTAAGATAAAGAGTGACGGTGCACCCGGTTCACCTGTAAGCTGACAATACTTTATTTTCAGCTTCAGGCATCTCGGCAGTGAAGAAACCCAATGACTGCCCAACGTAGGTTGCCCTGTGCTTGTTTAGGAAGGTACTCTCGGTGTTTCGTCAATATAGGAAACATCCGTTTCCCCCAGAATATGATCGAATTGTGAGTTGTTCGTAATAACGAGAGAAAAATGCATGTATACTTATAAGTATACATGCATTTTTTCGCCGAAACGGACAAAAATATACTATAATTCGTTTAAAAAGAATTGTGTCTATTAGCGAGGTTTATATAAACGCGGCATGACTGTACATCGAGAGAACTTTCTTGCGGAGGCTGCAGAGGTGTCAGCAAACGCTCGACTGATGTCCGCCGTTAGAAAGTTGGCAACACATGGTGGCAGCAGTAGCGCTAGCCGCGCTGGCGATGTCTGTGGGGTCGCATCGTACATAGTGCTTAAGTCCCGAAACATTTCCCGAGGCTGAAGAGTGCCTGGCTGACCTGATGCGATGGGGCGTGGGAAGTGAATCCCCTTCGAAACTCTGGTCATTTGGATCGTTTGTGATCAGGAGTTCAAGGCCTATCCTGTGGATATAATATGTGTTTATGTTTGTTCATTTGTTGTTGTTTCTTTCTCGCAGGCGTACCGGTTTAATGTTACGCACTCGGCAGTTGGCATCGTCTTTTCGGATGACCTCGAGAAGTCTGGTTCCTACCAAATCCGTTTTCCCCTGCGGCATGTGCCTTCGCCTGACGTGAAGCGAGTTGGAATAGGTAACGTAGTTTACCCATAATGGAACTAATCCCCGCTATTTTATTTAGAAAATTTGCTTTTGGGGCGCTTCAAAAGTGTGTAGAGAATAATCGCTTTTTTATGGTACGAGAACTTGATGTTATAACAATTTCGTGTCAGTTCCTTTCATCCTCGTTTATTTCATTAATTCTTTCCATGAAGACCTTCCTTAAAGGGATGCTGAACCGAAATTTTGGGTGGAAATTCTTGGCCGCAATGGCATACATAGCATGTCCTTTACTTCTAAATGACGTTGTTTTGAGCGAGAAGGCGTATAAAATTTAATAAACACGAAAAATACAATTTTACGCGACCCCTGGTGAGCGTCGTGGAAAGCTCGCCTCGTGACGTGCGCATTCTCATTGGCCTCAAAAGACAGACGGAGCCAAGCCAAGCCAGGCGCTAAGCCGGGTGGCGTTTGTTATTGTTAGTACCAGCCGCTTTGAGAACAGCCGCCGAGCGAAGAATCAAGGCCAACGAACGAGGAGAATGCGCGGAGGCACCAGGGGCGCTGGGGGCGCCGAGAATGCGCACGTCGGTTCCGCTACGCCTGCTCTCAGAAGGACTCGCTCGCACCGGCGGCTTCCGGACGAGGATTCGCTCTTAATTCAAAGAAACACAAATATTCGGGCCCCATCCGTCTGATTCAATATCGTTTTTAGGTACAGTACCATCCCGTGAAGCCCTCTCGGGCAATAATTATGAGATTTCAAATATCGGTTCAGCATCCCTTTAAGCTTCTGCTTATTTAAATCGTTCAGTCATTACTTTTTTCATTTATGATATAAAATTGTATTCACTTTTTGTACCTCCACATTTCATAAGCTTGTATATATTATTTATAGTCATAAATGAATGAGGTATTTCGGGAACTGCACCCTTATTCGTCACGCCAAGACAGGCTTCATATCATGTGCGGCTAACAAAGTAGTTTAACAGCCTATAAGCTTTTGCTCCTTAATTGTGAGAGAAATGTAGGTGCTTCAAATCCATCTAAATGAAAGGAAAGAAAGAGAAAACTAAAAGGAAACCAGATCGCTCGTGTGAAAACACTCAGAAAAGGTAAATATTGCAATTGAAAGATACGTTAATTTTAAGCATTGTATTTCTTGCTTCCGATTTTGGAAATTCACCGAAACACTCGAATAGACGTGTGTTTCATCTAAATAAGCGCAGCAAACACTAGAAATGCGCTTGAGATTAGCATGCCGCGTATCCGAGACCTCCGCTTTCTTCCCACAGAGATGTGCAGAGTGAAGCACTTCATCTTTTCGTACGACTCCGTGATGTGCCCGGCAGCCTCCTATTATTCCAGCGGCTTCAGCGCCCTCCAAGCTGCGATCGACTTCTGCTTCATCAAGGTTTGCGCCGCGCCCCACGAACGCACGTCTGTTTTGGGGCGTATGCCTGCACGTCATTAATGAATGAATGAATGGACGGACGGGCAGGCGGACAGATCTATGGGAGCAGGGGGTTTCGCTATGGGGGTACTCCGGCGATTTTTTTAACTACCCGAACACAAAATCTTTTCTGCGTACCCTGCCGTAATCCTCTCCGGCACGCTATTTTTATTATTACTGAATTTCAAATCGTTGTTGTGAAACCGGCCAGTGAAGTCGATGCAAAAACGAACATTCGAATTTACCCACGCTTCTCAGTGCCCATGACATACCTGGCAGGCAGGCAGGCTTGCAGGTCGAGCAGGCAGTCTAGAGAACAGAGTAAAGGCCGCACACTCGCTCCGTGCGCGAGTGCTGGAGCGAGCTTTCAAAGTACTGACCTGACATCATCAAACCTACTGTTATCATTTGGTAACAAATTCTATAGCCTAGCCCTAAAAAGGAAACCCCTGTCTGTTGCTGGCGTCACTTTCTTTTATTGTTGTCGACAAAGGCTGAGTTAAAAAAAAAATGAGTACCAAAATTAAAAATTCCAATTTAACGACCCCGCCAAAAACAACAACAGTTTGGCTTGATACTTCGGTTTCTAAGTTCATCGATATATGTTGACGTGTTTAGATATTGTAAACGATTTAATTTTCGCGATGACCAAAATTTCGCGAATTTCGCGAATCGCCTATAATGTAAACACATTGAATTCTATATTGAGATCCCACCGCGTCGCGAAAATTAGAACCCGCGCAATATTCTAAAACTTCAGCTTTTACCTAAATCCCTAAATATTGAGCCCGCGAAATGTAAGTCGTTTACAGTAATTATTAATCGAATCGGAATCCATAAAATAAATACTCCGGAGTATTTAAAAAAAAATGCATTTCATACTTTAAAATAAAAGTTCGCATTGAGTTCTCTATCGCTGCGTCGGCCCGCAGCTCTGGACCAAGGCAGACGCGCGGCTGCCGGAGCTAGTGGTGCGGCTCTTGCCCAAGCCTCCGTACGTGGACCCGGGCACCACGTGGAGGTCTCTGGTGCCCCTCTACCATACGCTGGCCTTCTCGCCCTTCGTGTCCGTGCTCTGCGTCAACATCGTACTCGAGAAGGAGCGCAAGATCAAGGAGGGCATGCTCATGATGGGCATGATGCCCTCAGCCTACTGGTACGTAACCTGACCACGTCTGTAGATTGCCTCAAATACTTCCCAAACATTCCCTCGGTTAAGTTTGCCCCCCCCCCCCCCCCCCCTAACTTTTTCCGAAAAATATACAAACCCAAGGCACAGGCACGCCCCAGGATCCCCACTGGAGTTACGGACACTTCCCTGCTTCCGAATTCTGGATAAACGTTTGCTTCTCAGGATGCCGCCGCTCTTTTTACAGTCACCGATAGCTGAAGCAACGGAACGCATCTCATTATCGCTATGTAGCTAATGAGATTGCCTATTGTGAGGAGCGTCGCGTCCTTCTAATTGAAGTTGGGAGTTCTCATTATTTGAGTATAACGAGCTATGTTAAATCCTTTACTGAGTAGTGCATTTGCTTATTTCGTGAGTAAATACTATTTGATCGATATTAGCCTTTATTGTACCATGTGCCCTGGTGGCCGGTATCCTTGCAGGACCGCGTGGTTCCTGGTCGAGGCCGTGGTGGTAGTGAACGTCTGCTTGATCATGACGGGGATGATGTACGTGCTTCACATTCTTCCAAACACGGACATTGTCCTCGTGTTCGTCATATCGCTCCTCTACGGCTTCACAGTCGTCATGTTCAGCTTTATGGCGACGCCTTTTTTCAGCAAGTCCAAGGTGAGTGCTTGTGGCCAGCGAACGGCAATGTGCGCCGTTCGGTTTTTGGTAGATAGAATGGTGCTTTAGTAGATAGTTACGATGACCTTGGTAACGGCACCTGATGGCGGCAGGATGCATGCGCAAAAGCGCCGGCGGTGTATCCGGTATCGTTGTCGGAGTTATCGGAGCGGTCTACTAAAGCTCCCTACTGCCGAACCCATTCCCAAACCCCCTCCCGAATCGGCAACACTGGCGACTACCTTTCTTTTAATGCGATAACATTGTGAAGCTACTCATCGCAGATTTCTGCTCATGTTTGTCGCCTCCATGTAGTAAATGTTCCGCTAAATTTAGCGGAAAATAAACTTTACCTGACCTATGCACCAATTCAGGTTCCCCGCTAGAGTTTAGCCAAATCAGGTTCCCCGCTACATTTAGCGGAAATTTGACTTCACGTGGCCCGTGTGCCGATTCAGATTCCCAGCTAAATTGAGCGGAATCGGGTTCCCCGCTAAATTTAGCGAAATATTGACTTTACGTGACCTATGCACAAATGCAGGTTCCCCGCTAAATTTACCGGAGAACCGAACACCAGCCCGTCTGTGCAACGATAAATTCTATCGCATTCATAGATAATCACCCCTTTATATTTTCTACAAATATGCCTCCATCATCAATTTTTTCTTTATTTCTTTCCTCGCTTCGATTATTTTTCTGAATAAAAGCTTCTATTTGCGTCTTAGTCCTCCGTTGTTTCATTTATATTCCTCGTAAGTATTTTTTTTTTGCCTTTATTGGTTAGCCCGTGACGAAATGTAGGGACTGAACTTCGCGAAGCTATGTTTGGCTTTTCATTTTTGAAAATTGCGCCTGTATGCAGAAGGGACGCCAATAAACCGAACTGAATTGAATTCAACGCACAGGGACTTCACGTGCACACTCCTATTATTCCGAGAACGGGCGGCCCACAGGGTATATGTTTCCGCCAGTTGGAATTTGCGTGATAGGATTTGTATCTTATACGGCAGTGCTCTAAGACTCGCTCTTTCAATCATTCGGGTCCTTCCGTGCGTAGTCACAGGTGGAGAACGACAGAAACGAGTGAGAAACGCGTCGCATGTCATGTTCACGCTTGTTGATTGGATCTTTGGCGTTCTTTTCAACTAATGCAGCAATCTGATTGGCTGAGGAGGGAAAACGAGGCACTCAGGAAGCGCCAGGCTATGCGCTCCTTAATGAGTGTAGTTGCTCCTCTTATTGTTCCTGCCTCGTTCCCTGGCCTCTTGCACGCTGACACGCAGGTTGCCGGCTCAGTGGTGGGACTGATGATGCTGCTCTTCAGCCTCTTCTACATGCTGTCGGTGTTCCTCAGAGGCAGGGTCTCCACCTGGGTCTTCTACGTGATCGCCCTGCTCTCGCCGGCAGCATTCACCCTTGGCATTGAGCGGGTGAGCTCGCCATTGGCTGTTTAAACTCGGCCAAAGCGACGCCAGTCCTGCGATTTATTTGCGCGCGGTTAAGGAGTATACAGCTTCGTATGCCTAGGAGTACAATGATGGATTGCTATTAGTCCTACCTACTCAACGTGGCATCGCGTTGCCTGGACTTCAGTGAGATGCAAGTTAAGAATACGTCGGAGGCTCTTCCCACACCCTCTCTGCAGTCACCCACTGCTTCCCCGCGATGCGCCGATAATCCGCTGCCGAGGCTCGCGCCGCGCGAAGGTCTCGTAAACTTTCGTGGCTACTACTTCTGGTCGGACTGCGGAGCGATCCGATGCCTTATCTGGTATGGATGGTAGTGGTGTTGATTTGGCGCGTGCTTAACTTGTATCTGTCTATAGATGGCTCTTGTTTGCCCTGTCGGCTCTTGTCTTTTGACACCGTGCAAACGGATGACCGATGTCTCTATAGGAAAGTTCAACCAACCAGGCCGATCGATATCATATTCCGGGCCGTGCTGTCATGGCGAAAAGGGGGAACGGATTTTGAACTCTAGAATTACCTGACCGCTGTAGCGCTCGATGACACTCACCCTTTTAGAGCGCAGTTCTTAGGCGCCCGTTTCCGCCTTGAGCGGCGTCGCCGTCGCCGTCGGCGTAACCAGGAGGTCACGTGACCCCTCCAGATCACGTAATCCCCCAGGTCACGTGACCCTCCAGGTCACACGACACCCCCAGGTCACGTGGCCCCCCAAGTCCGGGGGTCACGTGACCCCCTCCCCTCTTCCCGAGATCACGTGACCCCTGTGAGGGGAGGAGGAGAAAGGAGGGGAGCAGGGAGGATGGGCACCGGGGACGAATCCGAATTTTCATTACTCCAAAAAATGATTTTAAAAAACTTTTATCTCTTGTCCCTCGGCCGGCTTCGAACCGGAGCCCTATAGTTCAGGAGTAGCAGGCAGCATCACAAGGAGGAGGAGGGAGGAGGAATATACCCTCCCCTCAGTACCTTCCCTCCTCCGCCCCAAGAGCTGCGCTCCAATTCGGCGTTACAGGGAGTTGTAAACGGCTTTCATTTTTTATTCTCCAAACTGATAAAAAGACTTTCAACGAAGGAAGGACGTTGATTTGTGTTCCTTTTAAAGGCTGGTTCTCACATGCAGCGAAGCGCTGATGTAGCGCTCCTCACGTGTCGTTAGCTACTTATCGTCTGCCATGAGCAACAGTTTTGACGGTGCGATACAAAGCTGCTGAACGCTGCCGTCAGCACGCGCTAAGCGCGGGGTTAGCGCTATGCTTGTAGCGCTCTGCTGCATGTGTGAACAGGCCTTATAGTGAACACTGATTGGAGCACACATTTCTAGAATGTATTTTTGCACCTGTATTAGCTTGACATTTTCTTACTGACAGGCTAGTTTTCGAAAATACCGCCGTTTTTCTTTCTTCGCTTGCAGATCTGCCAGATGGACGTGATGGGTTCTATGCGACTTCGGAATGTCTTTGAAGACGGCTTCTCCGTGGGGAGCTCTATGCTGATGCTGCTCTTTGACATTTTTCTCTACGGCTTTCTCGCCTACTATTTCGACGCTATCATCCCAGGTAAATTTTTCACTTGCTCTATGATTTCAGATGTCGCAAAATTCTTAAAGCTATTGGGGAGGAGATCAGAACGTGGCGCCCAAAGCGGTTAACTTTAGAACTGCACGGATGGGGACAACAAGTGCAATGACTCAGCGCTCGGCTGACTTAACCGAACGCGGCGTCAGCGTTCGGCTGGAGTTCGGGTTCATTGGTTGGGGGGAGGAGGGGCTCTTTTGTTACCACTCCGGCCTGCAGGAACAATGCAGCATGCGCGGTGCGGAACTCAGCACAAAAGCGGAAGTGGGTAAAGCTTGCATTCTTTGACGACTGTTTTCGGGAGAAATCCGGCGCTTAGCGTCACTTCGTTTATTGTCGGTATTTTTACATTACACTGTGCCCCGCGCTCTTTTGAAGGTAACATACACATGCCCACAAGGCCTGTGGGCATGTGCACTGGCCTTGTGTTGGGTAAACACCGAGGTGTGGGGACAACAAACGGGTCGGAGCGCCCCCTATAGTTCAATGTTCGTAATTATTTTTCATACACGATAAAGAAATAAAAAATTAAAACACAAAGGACATCTCTGGGGTGTTTTGGATATAACGGCTGTTCTCTAACAGTAAATCCTAGGTGTGGATTTTTTTCTTTTATGATTGCAAGGGAAATAGTTAGAAATATTCGCATGTGCCAGCAATGCTACCATATGATGTTTTCTGGCATGTTGGAGCAATGCCTTGTGGTCATAAAGAATTGTTAAAGAAGGCGTCTCAAACTTGGAATACAAACTCGGCTGCAACTTTTTGAAATATTAAATTGAAAACTGCGGCCTTTTTTGTTGAAGATATCTAACGTAATGGAACGATATTCTGTGGTAATGGTACACCAAAATAAGATGGAAGTTTGACAAGTACACAATAAGTATGTCATATTGACGAAAAAATAAACTGAATCATAAAGCCATTGCACAAAATGTAATTTGTTGCAAGGAATTGTATTCGCTCGCAAATGCAATGCAATGCAAGTTTCTTGTATTACGCGCAGTCGTATCTTAATGTTCATCATCAAAGCCTTGGGATGCATTACAGACAATCGTATTGGCAATGGCCACCGTGGCAGCACCCGCCGCAGAGACTTGGTATGAATTACTACTCAAGCAGTTGCAATTCTAATACCCATTGTAAACGCCGCATTACAGGCGCTTGTAACTGGAATGTCCACCGTTGAAGCTTGGATATTTACATTACAGTCAACTGCGTCAATGCTGAATTGCACTGTTGCGGAAGCCAACTCAGATTTCGCGTACGTCGCGTCGACGTGTGGCGCAGTGTGGCGCAGTCTAAGCAAGGAGAGTTGGCCGTTTGCCATGCACCTGTGCCGTAAACGAACTGGGCGCCATCGCACGCACCACACTGCAGACACGTTTTGAGTCACGCCACACGATGCTCATTCGCCAAACTTGGTGAATTCTCGGTGTCCTCGCAAGGCAAAAAAGGCAAGAAAGAATGAGGAGCCACACTTAAAAGATAGCCTGTGCCTGGAAAACGGATATTGAACTTGAGCTTCAGCTGCGTGTCTCATAAAATGGAAATCTGCTGTAGTTGGTTCAATGCTTTTGTTTAAAAGGACACCTAGACGGAACACAAAAATAAGAAATTGACGAAGACAATGATGTCCTCGTTCATTTATTACTAACGTTGACGTTCGCGCCAGTTGTCATTTTATGGTTAAAATTTTCAAATAGCGCAGACAAGGTTCAGAAAGAAAAGCTTACACGAACAACAGCGCTGACTTACACTGAAGTTTATATGTGCTAACATCGAGTATAAATACTGCAACAAACAAACAAGCGAAAAAAGAAACGAAAAAAAGGGTGCCAGTGATCTGTAGTGTTATCTTCCGATTCCTTGGTCCCTAGTTTTCGAATAAACGTGACACGTCAACGCATAGCTCTCGGCAGAAAGGGCTTATTCCACTTACGTTCTGCTGGGGAGTTTCGGGGATCAAAAAAGGTCATCAGGAAAGTCTGGGAGAGGTGCGCTTTCAGTGTATGCTGGATGCCGATCGTTCCTGCGATGCTAGTCCGCAGATGTATACCGCCGCCGACGCCAATGTCCTCCATCCGGTTCCTGAGGCGCCATAGGAACCGTCCTCCATCCGGTTCCTCAGGCACCATAGGAACCGTCTTCGCTACGGAGGCGACCGATGACCAGTCTCCAGGTGCCGGCGTTCGGTTGTCAACTAGATCAGGGCTAACGGGACCCCACATCCTTAAGCTGTTCTTAATTTTAAAGAATTTATTAGTTTTATGTTTCGCCTATATTGTTCAGCGGTCTATATGATAAATGCCTATGGCGGTTCGATTGACAGATAGAAATACATCTGCTTGTAATGTTCACTGTGGAAGCTTGACCTCAACTTGCATCTCCCCTTCTGCAGGGGAGTTCGGCCAGAGTCGCAGCCCCTGGTTCATCTTCAGGTGTTTTGTTCCTTGGAAGGCGAAGGAAGTTCACGACAAATCCGCCAAGTCCGAGATTGCTCCGAACGCCGATGTGGAAGACCGCCCTGCTGAACTTCTCGGGCGAGAAGCCATCAGGTGTGTCATCTCGTTGTCTCGCTGTTTACTGCGGAAGGCTAAACACTATCCTTAGACGGCCACGTACAGTGCTCTGCAGGCACGGCCACTTGATCACTTCCGCTTCACTACGGCCTACCGCTGCACCAGGAAATATATAGAAACAGCGGTCCAGCTGAGTTTCCTAATCTCGCCGCGTGAGGCGTGAAACAGCAGTCACAAGGCCGCTACACGGAGCCATTAGGCTTAATATCACTCACTGCGGCCACCGTAAGCACTTTTGTTTCCTCCGGCAAAAAAGAGCCGTTCGGCAGACCGTTCTCAAGAGGGCGGGAATCATATAGAGAGGCCGTGTCTCAAAACGAAATAGACCAGTGGAGCGCTTGGCCTCGCTAGAGTAACTTACTGTACTTGCTCTGCTTGACGAGAATATGCAGTTACTTTTGTGTAGCCTAGTAACCATATGGCTCCACTGTTTAATTACTGTAGGCATCGCTGGAGTCTGCTGGTCCATTTACTTTCAGTGGGCACTTTACGTAACTCGACCGCAGTGCCGATCCAAAATTTATCTACTCTAGAGATGTTTACTGCCCGAGTTGCTATATCGTTCGTCTAGCGGATCTCGAGCACTCTGTACACCAAAACTGTACCCGATACCTGCTGTACCAGGAGTACCACGAGTGTATACTCGATTCCCGGGCTCTGAGGTCTCGCGGACTCCACCGTGACTGGAACGTGTATCGAGCTTCTCGTAAACCAGTCTGCTTTGTTTACATTCCATTTGCCACAGAGCGGTCATACGCTTGTTAGAATCGTGGTTAGCTAAGAACTTCCTAAAAGCTATAGGTTCCTTCGTTTGACGTGGGAACGATGGTATGCTGAGTTCAATGAACACAAACGTTGGCATGATCCGCAATTTCGCGACAATGTGACATTCAAAAGAACCACACGAAGGAGCTTTGGTACAATGACACTGGCTCGGAGTCTGCATGGAATACCATTTATAGCTTCGCAATATCCGTAAGCTTTCACAACCAGCTCTCCTGGGCGTTTTTCTCAGGTTTAGTTTTTTGTGCCCATTATGCATCGGTTCATCTTACCCACCAGGCAGTATACATACATCTCTCAAGCGTTTACAACCAGACGAAAAATGCCGAGTCACATGGCCGTGGAGAATTGCACGGCGTCTAATATTTCACGTGAGAAAGTTACTGCGCATGCTCTCTACACGTTTCACAGCACAGTGGACAAAGGTGGAAGTGCGCAGAAGGTGGTGTTATTTCATTGTGCATAGTACACGAAATAAAGCAGACAATCATCTTTTCGGTCCTCTATCATTCCCGCGGTTGACGTCCACGAACGCGGCAGAATACAGGATCTGCGCAAGGTGTTCCACTCGTGGCGCCAAGAGCCCGTGGTGGCCGTGGACGGCATCAGCCTGTGCATGCACGAGGGACAGATCGCGGCGCTGTTGGGCCACAACGGCGCCGGCAAGAGCACGCTGCTCAACATGCTGGTGGGCACGCTGAGCCCGTCCCAGGGCACGGCGCGCATCTACGGCCTGAGCACCGTGGACGCCGAGAACGTGGCCCAGATCCGCTCCATGCTGGGCGTCTGCCTCCAGGAAGACATCCTCTTCGACGCGCTCACGGCCAGGCAGCACCTCACGTTCTTCGCCAGGATGAAGGGCATCCCCAAGAGCTGCATCGACGAAGAGGTGGGACGGCCTTTTTGCAAAACTTTGGTGTTTGAAACGCGTCTACTACTGGCGTGTTGACCGCGTCCTAAACCGTGGTCCCTCGGATTCCGCCTGATGACGTCACAGAAGTGTCACATTGTCGCCGGCCGCGATTCTGGCGGTGTCCCAGCAGCGGTGGTAGATGTGGCTGACGCCTGTTCTTCTTCAGATCGCTCTCCAGCTTGACAAGCCTCTGAAGCTTCGGCAGACAGGAGCTGGGACGCCGCGACGACGACAGCGACGCTCGCGTCCCCTCGTCCTTGCTTCCAAAACCTGTACGCACCACCGCCAGGATCGCGACGTACGGCAGAATGACACTCCGTTCTTTGTGACGTTATTTACGGAAACTTCGAGATCACATTCGATATATGGGCGGTGTAGGACGCTAAAGACAGCAGTCGGAAACGCATTCCAGGCACCTTAGCAAAACCTGCTACGTTCTAAAAGCCAAACCTCAATTTAAAAAAAAAAACGCAAAAAAATTGTTAGCAAGTAAAAAAGCAATATTACTTTTCATTCTAATATTTTTTTCCTTTGAAAAAAAAAAATCGCACGCGCCCACACTGTCTTTTCTTGGTTTGACGAATATTAAACATATTTAAACGTCGGCTCATAAAAAAAAAATTTAGGTATGGTCATGTTTTGGTTCTTTCGCATTTAATCACTACCGCTAGCACCGAATTTGCATGAAGGTCTCACATTCTGCGATACCTCATTTATTCAGTCCCAAAAACTGGGTTTAATTTTCTCTTACGGACCTGGTAGAATTCGGTAACGAAACCATTGATATCAATTCGGTAATCTCACTTCAATGGAATGAATCATTGCAGGTGGAGAACATTCTCAGAGAACTGGATCTTACGGACAAAGCGGACGTGCCGGCGGTTAAACTCAGCGGAGGACAGAAACGAAAGCTTTCTGTGGGAATTGCGCTGATAGGCGATCCTAAGGTAAGAAGAGACATAAACTAAATATAGGAACAGAACCATATGAACCGGTTCGTTTTCTGATCGCATCATTTTTTTTTCTTCTGTATTTGACAATTGACTTTTTTATTGTCTTTTCCATTCAATTGTGCGACGTTGGTGTAATTATTTAGCATTGCTGTGTGATGTGATGTTTAACTGATTGTTATATGAATCTGGTGCAAGCATGAATACATATATTATGAAATGAACCGGATGTATGTTTCGGGTCGACATTGTTAGTACCCCTCATGAAGTCTCAGATGAGCATAAGGGACGAGTATAAAAAAATAGCAGTAACAACCCCATTGAAATAAAGACTGAATGACTGATATGATCCCATATGCCACAATGCCATATGAATAAATTGTAGGACATGTTATACGCCATAGTCTCAATAAAGAAAACACAGGTCATGTCAATGTTTGGCCATAGTTTTCTACGGTGCCTCAACTGGCTCATACATGGCAATCTTTTTTTTTTCCCTGGTCTTTAATAATTTGGCCAAAAGCAATATCCCAGCTAAATAAATGTAGCGCACGGCAGCCGACAATATTTTGTGTTCTATGGGCTATATACGTATCTAAGGCACGAGATATTGTCTGGAACTGCTTAAAATTGAAAAGTTTACTGAGAAAACTCCTTAATTTTCAAATATTTCTTCGTATGGGTTTTTCATGTGGTATATTGGCCTATAGGTTATATAAATACGCATGGGGATTTTAGTAACAAAATTAAAAACTTTTACAAACCTGTGTAATGCGAAATTAGAGTGCAGCTCTTGAGGTATTTTGACTTCTGCACCCTCCTCCTCTTCCATCTCACCCTCCTCTTTTGTACCCTCCCCGTCCGTATCCTCCCCTGCTCCTCTTCCGTACCCTCCCCTCCTCCTCCTCTTCCGTGTCCTTCTCCTCCTTCGTATCTTCCTCCTCCCTATCCCCCTCCTCCTTCTCTGTACCCTCCTCCTCCTCCATACCCTCCCATCCTCCTGCGCACCCTCCGTTTCTTATTCTCCATACCCTCCCCTCCTCCTCCTCTGTACCCTCCCCTCCTTCTCTTGCGTACCCACTTCTCCTCCGGCGGTTACGCCGACGGCGACGGCGACTCCGACGCCGCGGAACACGGGAACGAGCGCCTAAGAGCCGCGCTCTAAAAGGGACTCGTGAAAGAATCGAATGACGACCCCACATTTCATTCCGCCTTGAGGTCGGCGAATACCCGCAGCAATCTTGCTTCCTCGACAGATAGTGTTTCTCGACGAACCCAGCAGCGGCATGGATCCTTACTCCAGGCGTCATCTTTGGAGTCAACTCCAGAAACGCAAAGAAGGCAAAGTCATCGTTCTCACCACACACTTCATGGACGAAGCGGATATTCTCGCAGGTTGGTTCGAACATCTCGTTCGAGCGTGTTGTTCTGTGACTACGGTTCTATGCTGCTCCTCTCGACAGACTGGAAAGCCATCATCTGCAAAGGGAAACTACGCTGTGCGGGCACGTCGCTCTTTCTCAAGAATCGCTTTGGAATTGGATACCATCTGACGTGAGCTTCGTTTTTATACCACCGCTTGCTCTCTGTACACCTTATACGCAAACTTAATAATTCGGTACTTTTATCATGTACCACAAATGGCTGGCAACATTTGATGAAAATTATGTTTCTGCTAAAAGATATGACTAGATACAAGAAATTCGGATAAACAGTTTCGTCTTTAGTGCATTAATTAATCTTAACAACATCAGTATTTGAATTCAAAGATCAGTACGTGATATGAGTACACAGGATTATAGGCGTATTATAAGTTCGCATGACTATGGCATTTTCATTATGTTGGCCCTTGTTATTGAGAGGTTCTGCTGTTTTAAATAAATGTGAGACTTCCAGCAAATAATTGGTGAAAAAGGGGTTCAACCCTCTTGGTATTCTGTCCCCCAACCACGCCCCCCCCCCCCTTTTCCGCCCCTCTGTCTCCCAAACGCTTCCGACGGTGACGCGTTTAATCCGCTGCAATGTATACACCGTTCTCTCGGACGTCACTGCCGGGTCTTAAGCGATATGTCGCCGCCATCACCAGGTACTGACATAGTTTCGGTTTCAGGCCGCCGCCGGCGACGCTGGCCGGTGCAACTTCATCGTTTTCGGTGCGCGTTTCTTTCTTTCGTGTTTTCGTGTTATGTGCTCTTGCGATCAAAATGGTACCGTAATGCCGATGTGCGCGATGCTCGGTTGCCGCAGCAGAAGCAAGCCCTCCGCAAAGGAGAATAGCGCAGTGCCAAATATAGGGCTGCATTGCTTGCCTAAAGTGATAAACCGACCGCTTGAGAGCACAAAACTTCTGACCCCAAAACACCGGAGCTTTTGCTCGCCTACGCCGGTAGGATTTGAAAAACCTCGACAGCGGCCGTGTTTGTGGTCGTTCCATCATTACCGGTAAGAAATACATGTGTCATCCGTAATACATGGATTACTCATACCTAACCATCATACCCTGTGCGCTTTGCCACAACGGCGAAGGTAGCTTTACAGTGTCTGGTACTGTGACGCTGCAGAGAGTGACACACCTCCTTCTAGATTACGGACAGCAGCGGCTGGTCTCTTTGCTTTTACATTTGTCGCTGAGCTTCCTTATATCTGTGGTGTTGGTAACCCACTTGTGCCGATCGTGTTCCGGCAGCGGCGCGAGTTTGTACAGATCAGATGCTTAGACTTTTAATGCCTCAAGTACAGACACGTCTTTGAACGTGAAGGCGAACCTTCGATTCTCGTGGACGATAAGAACCCCGACTGGGTGCCCACCCAACGTCTGGGCTAAGAATGCGGCGAACCTGCGCCCTTAACGCGCCTTGCCGGTTTGTATAATGTATTTTATGAATCTTTCGAGTTAAAATGTTCAGTTCAGTGAGCCTGCATTTCGGACGAAAACTTCGTGTTATAGTCATGCATGTGGATGCTGTAACATACACACGCCGCAGCGATGTGGTAGTCGAGCAGCGCACGAGCGGCGGCGACGTCCACGTCTGCTTCTCAATACCCTGTAATGGCGGCCGGCGGGCTGAAATAGGGGAAGGGACCTTACGTGAAAAATATGTATAGCACGGTGAAATGTATGGGACACATTTGAGACCATACCTCTTTCGTGTAATACTATTAAAGAATACAGACACGGTTAAAATGCTCAAAACAAGCGAGCTGGAGACAATTCATTTTTGAAAAACCTCGAGACTGAGGAAAACAGAAAAAGGAGGACACTGCACACAGTCTTCTCCTCCATTGCATCATTGGTATCAAGAAGTGCTTTCGTATTCAGGATATATCCTTCAACATGAATTTGACAAAACCTCTGTAATTGAGCTAAGGCACGTAAAGGAATAAAAATCAAGTACCCCAGCCTGCTCCAGGGTTAGCATTTCAGACTTAACACAATTAAAAATTAACGAACAGGGTAAAAACCAATAAAAAAGTTGCATACAAAAACCAACTTGTAAACAAGAAATCCTGGTGGAAGTTAGCCGAAGGAGCGGGCCCGAAAATCAGTGGCTGTTATTTAATTAAACTCGTGTTTTGTTTGGGTTCTTTTCTTTCTATTTGTTGTTCCTTGTTCTTCCATTGTTCTTTCCTGTTTTGAATTGTTTACTATAATATAGTCTTTAGTGGCTTGGACGGTGTTCTAAGGAAGTCTGCACAATGTGAAGCTGGTTGCCCCCCCCCCCCCCCCCCCCTTCCTCCCCTTTTTCCGACGAAACCTATAGCTGTCTCTTGAAAGCGTTGCTTGTGTCACACGATCGCCGTGCTGCCTTTCCAGAATGGTGATCGAAAATGGCTCGGACAAGGCCGCCATCACCCAGCTGATACAGCAGTTCGTGCCGAATATTAGCGTGTATCGGACGACGAGCACCGAGATCGCCTTCATCCTTCCTATGGACAGTACGTACAACTTCGCCAACCTCTTCGGCGCCATCGAATCTGCCGTCAGCGACGAGGCCATGGGCATCAAGAGCTACGGGATCTCGATGACCACGCTTGAGGAGGTTTTCCTCAAGATGGGGGAGGTGGAGAAGCCGGAGGATCTGCATCTCCGCGACATTCATGTGAGTGACGACGTAGAGATAAACAACAACAACAGTACTGCACTATATATAGTAAGTTACAGCTCAAGAGGGTAGAGCGAGGGAAAGGAAGGTTGGGGAGGAGCAAGCAGACGGAACGCTGGAGAGGAGAGGGGGAAACCTCCTCCTCTCTTTAGCGTTCCCTCTGCTTCTTCCTCCCCGGCATTCATTTCCCTCGCCCTGCCTTCTTGAGTTGCGACGGACTATATTACAAAAAACTCGGGACTATAGGTTAAAATAAACAGGATAAACACGAGCTCGTGTTTGTTCTGTCTCTTATTTTATCCTAGACATGATTTTTTCCTTAGTTATGTTCAATTTAGAGAACGTCGTTCGTGCACTAACCTCTTATTCAATAATAAGTACTAACTTCTTATTCAATAATAATTCAACTGTAAAAAGAAAACACTGGTAGAAATTGTTTTTGCGCTTTTTTATGGTTTATAACTTCAGAAAAGTTGGAATAATACGCTTGAACCAAATATGGGGCTATTTGTAAAGCATTGCATATCGTGCATAAAACGCAGAGTTATGCTTAACGTTTTTTGTTTTGTTTTTTTCTTTGAGAAAGGCGCTTCGAAAAGGGACTGAGGGTGACGGCCCTAATATAAAAAAAAGCCGCTCTGTCTTACTTCCTTATAGAATTATATTTTCTTAGTCGTAGATTTTTGTGAAATGGAGTTTTTGTGAAATGGGGAAACGATCATCCACTTGGTTTTGCATTTGGTGGAGTTGACGTCACGCAAATGATTACAGCACATTCTGGTAGGCAGTCCATTACCCTGAAATTTAATTTGCACATACAAGACCTAGGTGTTTTGTTATTTGAAGGCATATATAAAGATTCAGGTATGTTCTAGTAGTTGCATACAAATTGTTTTTATTCTAAAGGTTTTTGTAAGCGAGGTTAGAAAATAACGCAATTCCCAGAGGTCCAGGAAATATATCGCAGGTTGGACAAAATACGCTAATGTTTTAGAGGTTAAGCGTAATGGCGATGATGCTTTCACCACTGATTATGCAAAGGAGATTTTTGTCTAGAAAGATCCGAAGCTCTTGTTTCAGTAACATTACAACCCAGAAACGTGTATGGGTTTCGGGTATAAATTGTTATATACCTCAATGTAGGTAGAGCACTGAAGAGTGGGGCAGACTGAAGATTGGATGCTTGAACAACCTAGCGCCAGGAGGCCAGCTTCACTAAGACCTCGATATAAATACTGTCCTTTTCTATATCTATCAACGGCTTCAGTATGTACTTATACTTATGCACACAAGAGCATGATTTTAAAGACATTTTTATTAGCAACCATGTTGACCATTCGAATGTTTACAGCATAGCATGCTGACTGAGCTGTGCAACGTGACCGTTGGCGGCCGAATGATGAAGTTCCCTTTATTATTCTTTGGCTCGCAGCAACATTACCAGAAAGAGATCGAAGAGATGGAACTCCTTAAGACCACCGGCGAAGCCATGCCAATCACGACCGTGGTTCCCAATGCGTTCCAGTCATTCGTCGCCTTCTTCAAGGCACGTATTTGGGGGCACTCGCAGCGAGTCGCTTTTTCCTCATTGTCAGAAGTTTGGGTTCGGTAGTCACTAAGAACGTAAAAAAACGCAGGGCGTGACATAGTGGGCTCGCGCATCTTGCTTCGTGATTCGTTCTTTGGTCTTCCTATCGGCTAACGCTGCCATCCTTTTGGCTGATGAGCGATAATAAGTTCGGGCTTGCCACGCCCTTTGTCTCGTAAGCTGTCAGTGACAATGCAGAAAGAACGTCGTCTGCTTCTTTCACAGGAGTTGCGATGATGTCAGAACGCCGACCTCTCATTGGTTGATCAAAAAAAAAATAGTGGGTAGACCTCGAGGCATCTAGCATTGAGGTCTACACACTGTCCTCTCAATCAAAGCCGATCAGAGCTCGGCGTTGTTCTGACGTCACCGCCACACCTGCGCAAGAATCAGACGATGTTCTTTCCGCATAGCGTGACAATAGTGACTTCTATGGATCGGTCTTCCTGATCGATACTATTTTCAATGTATTTAGAAGGAAATTCTTTTTTCGAGCATAGAGTGTCGACAATTGCAGAGCTTTGTAAGGAATAGTATATTGTATACATTAGGCTCGTTCGATTTTCCTAAACTTCCTGCACCAGCGCAGTAAATGGTAGGGCGGTCTACTTCCGGTTGTGTCTCAATGCACAGGCCGGAAGTACACTGCCCTACACTTTTTTGCGGCGGTGCAAGAGGAGCAAGATAATCGAACGATCCTATTGTCGAAAATTAGTATACGAGCGAAGACCAATAACGTAAAATTTTGTGCATACATGTGTAGACCGTGGGAGGCTAGATCGTGTCTCCGTTGTAGATAGCCAACTTGGGCATTGCCGTAGAAAGATCGGTGGCCGAGTGGTCTAGCGCACACCAGCTCGGAGCACGTGGAGCGAAAGCTCGCGGTGTAGAACCCAGGAACCCTGGGTTCAATCCCCACCCCTGCCCGTTTCGATCTGGATGAGCATCGTATCGGCCCGTGCGGTCGTGTATCACTACTGCGTGGTGCATGTTAAAGACCCCAGGCTAGCGGTTGTACTGCACTGGCTAAATTGCTCCTCTACAGCGAGTGACTCGTCGCAACTTTGAAATGGCTAACCAACTACACGCTGTATAAATATCCACACAACCCCAATTAATTGGCCATTGCCGTGAGACTGCTAGCCTGGAATCATTACCCGCATGACCACACGGCTGCATAATGCTCATCCAGATTGAAATTGGTAATGGAGCTGATCTACTCTAATTAACAAATCTCCCAAAAAAAAAAAAAAATTTTTTTTTTGTAAGGTGTTTACGCGCACAACACGTACAGGTTTACATGATGTCCTGACCAGACGCCAAAAGCTAACAATTACACTGGTACTATATGTACGTTGGCGATATCTAAATTTCGAATGCAAATTTCACGGATGTTTTTATGTCATGTCTTGTAAAGACACAAATGAACTCAGTTCAGTAGGCCGATCTCAAAATGTCAAAATATGAAAGTGTTAATATAAATCGTTATTTATTTAAAAGAAAACAGTCTAACTTTAATCCTTAATCCTGAACAAAGAGTGCGAAGCTCTAGGAAGTCTGAAGGACAAATTAGATGCACACTGGTTGCTGTAAAATTGAAATGGAACAATAAAGTGATCTAAAATAAAGTGATATAGTTATTGACGAAATAAAGAAACAAAAGTACACTAAGACGTGTTTTACTTTAAGCAATTTGGTTAGATTTGCAGCGCACCGTTTAGCCAAAAAGAAGTTCTTGAGTGAATAGCGAACTGAGACGTGTGTGTTTGTCCCTTGTCCCCTTTGTCGTCCGTCGTCTTCGGTTAGAATCATGTGTAGCGAATAAGGCATTTTTTGTTGCCCGCAGGAGAAACGCTGTGAAGAATTTTAGCCTCGTGTTCTGTCACCTTCTGTACGTCAGTTACACATTTGAGAAGATCCTCGAGGCACTAAAGTTGCCTGATAAATCGTAACACAACAGAGAGTTTTCTATTTGTAAACTTTTTATTTCCCATTTCGGGGTGTGCGAGTGCAGGTTCGGATGCTGCTCTTCCTCCGCGCCCCGATGCACGTGGTGCCCCTGGTGGTGCTGCCCGTCTTCATGGTGGTACTGAGCTACTCCTTGCTCTCCAAGAGCGAAGTTCCCGTCAACAAGCTTGGCCTGCTCACCCCAGAATTCTATCCGGACGGCAAAATTATCGAAGCCTATCGGGTACCGAGCTCGGAAGGTAGTAACCTTTCAGAACGCTTTAATCAAAACCTCCGACAACGCTGCCTAGTGAAGAAAGATAGTACATGGCGGGACAATATTAACGCAAACAAGCAATCGTCGTTTTTTTCTTTTTTTTTTGAGATGTAAAAAGCTTTTTTAATAGCTACTGCGATGGAGTAAAATGCTTATTCGGAGCGATAACCCAAGGTACATTTTGATGCCTGTCGCGAAGAAATGCGAAGAAACTACGACATCAGATTCGCGCTATTTGTCTCGCGAGGTGTACACGAGCTACTTTGGGCCTAAGGAATATGTACCATGTATGATCAAAAAGTTCCGAGACTGATTTTGTAGCGTAAAAAGAGGGGGCTGCAAAATTATCCGCCGTAGCAGTCGAAGGAAGGAGCCTTCGTGTCTCGTTGTACCAAAGCGCGTCGCTGTGTGAACATTTGGAGCTGCGTTACGCGAGTTTTTCTGACCACATGCAGGGACACAATGGCGATTTGCCATAGACTGCAAGCCAGAGCGAGGGTGAACATCGATTCTGAATCAAACTTGGCAAATATAAAACAAACCTTTGAAATGATTCAGCAGGCTTGGGTCAAAAAGCAGTGAATTTTGCGACGTGTTTGAAGTTGCACCCGCGCCTCGGATAAGGTCGCGGTAGGGCAACCTTATCCGACCTCTCCTTGACTTCAGTGACGTTTTGCCAGTTTTGGTGCGCGAGTGCCACTCCAAACGCCCCGCACACCTCACTTCGTTTTGACATAGGCATTCTAAATCATTTAAATGGTCTCTGTTTTAAATTTGCCAAGTTTGGCGTAATTCTCACTTTGGTTTGCAGTCTATGAACAGATCACCATTATGCTCGCGCACGTGGTCAAATAAACTCGTCTAGCGCAATTCCGAATTTTCACAGAGCGACGCGCTTTGGCATAGTGACGTAGGAGCGTCCCTACCGTCGGCTGCTGCGCGCGCCTCACTGTGCTGCCTGTTCTTTTTACGCTAGAAAATCAGTCTCGGAATTTTTGATTAGACCTCGTAAATACTGAGTTGTTGAGTGACCTCTCTCCTAAAGATAATGTTGGTGCCGTGCAGACTAAACTTCTTCTCACTGTTGCTATTCTACCACTAAAGTTTTTCTGTTGCTGATTTGGGGCTTCAACACGTAACGTGGGCTACAACGTTTACGTCTTAGACGAATCACTTTTTAGCAATTTTTGGTAAAGTACTTATAAAAGTACTTGAAGTACAAAGTAAATGAGTGGTTATGCACTTCAAGTAAATAGTAAGTAGACAGGGCGCAATATACTTCAAGTAATGCACTATGAATACAATGTACATTCCAAGTAAATTACAATCACTTTCTATCATAATATTTCATGATGACCTTTCATTCCCCTATACAGTGTTCTTTTTTTAAAATCTAGTATGCATTATCCCTGGCGTAATCGGGTTGCGTAAGTTATCTTCTGAAATGGCGCTGAATATTGAATAAAGTCAACTGGCCACAATGTAGTTGTTTTACTCTTGCCGACGAACTATTTACTACAATCAACTTATAAGGCATTTATAATTGTTGAGAAAGCATCATTGTGATACAAATGTAGCATGACCAAACTTGGAAAATGTCGTTTAAAGTCAGCAGTCGTACTTTCGTACGACTGCTGCAGTCGTACAAAAAATGATTTAAGTACAAGTACGGGCTTAGAGAATGTACTTCTTCCAGTAAAGGACAAGTTTTCTAAACTTACTGGAAGTAGTACATCGAGTACAACAAACTTGAAGTACTTCCCAACACTGCTTTTTAGAGATGCATTTTTAGGAATTTAAATAACAAAGACATAGTAAGGATTTAATATATTTTTCTCATCTTCAAGAAGGAAGCTTTAATTGAAAAACAAATTGCTGTGTTATAGTTATCTTAAATCAATATGGTATCCCTCCTCCTCCAAGGCAAAGCCAGAAGCGATGCAAGCTTATCTTGCGTAGCAAAGCTTGTGGCATACGGAGACACTACAAGCCATACAAATCGATTGATTAGCTCTGATGGGTTTTCTTCTTCTTTCCAGATAGTCTAATCGAAATCTATGAGAAGGCCATGGAAACGCTCAACATGACCGTACGGTGGAACAATGGCAGCCCTCTTCTCGAAAATATTCCTCCTGGAAGTTACTACGCGCAGATTCCAGACAACCTTGTGGCCGAAAACAAGGTAGACAATCTCGTAGCGTCTGGATATTTCTTGGACACGCTTGGTCCGACAGCAATCAATGCCTCTAGATTCTCTGAAAGATTGGGAGCGAACGGGGGGTTAGTTTCATCTACATAATAGACCTTTACACAATTGCGCACCATTGCCCGTCCGCCACTGTTTTGGTCACATACTCTGAGCCGTAGAGTTATTATAATGCACGCTAGAGGTTCATCTGGCGCTAGTGTGCTGTGGCAAATCGAAGCAGACAGAAACCAGTCGGAAATTTACTTCCGGTAATGTATTTCTATGGAAAAAAGCGAGTGCATTTTATATGGTTGAAAAAACCCCGAGACTGCGGATAAACGACACAACACTAAAAAGAGACTTTTTAGTGTTGTGTCGTTTACCCGCAGTCTCGGCGTTTTTTCAACCATGTGCAACGTACACCAGCTCGTTTGCGCCCTTACATTTTGTGCATTTTATCCTTGCTCTCAATTAGAAGAGCAAATATCACGAATAATTCGTACGTCCATTGAACATTGCTCAGTCTCGGAGAAGAAACAATCATTCAATTATGGCATTTTTACTTTAAATTTGTGGCATAAAAATGATGCTAAAACGGCTTCGTACATGCATTTATGTGCACAGTGGGACACTGTTAGCGCGAACACAGCGCCGGCGCTTTCCAGCATGGAGAATATAGACGCTTTGCACACGCGCCAGATCACAGCCGCCATTACTGACCTTCTCCTCTCATACCGAGAAACCAAGCCACTGAAGCGGACTTTGCCGAGCCTCCGGAAAGGCCAATTCTGGGGAGAAGGACACAGTTGGATCTAAGATGACAATAGCCTGTCCTGCTATGGTAATGATGGAGAGAATCGGTCAAAATAAATGGAAACAAAAACTGAAGGTCGGTTATGGCGGCGCCCATGCACAGCTGCTGCAAAGCGTCTATACGTGCCAAACGAACGAACGACATGTGGAAAACCAAGAGAGACGGCAAGAGCTACGCAGTAAAACTGGATAAGTAACTCCTTGTGCATGCAGACGGTCAAAATAAAAAAAAAAAAACAAAAAAAAAACATAAGTTCTGCTTTATACTTTCTGCTCATGAATATGTGCGAAGTTGCTTGTTCCGCGTCCAAAACATCACTCGCAGGCACAAAATCTTTGAAAATAGGGAGACGCCAGAAAACAGGTGCCTGATAAGAGCTACCTGACATAGGAAATAATAAAAAGGCACACCTTTCATGGCCCACGTACTTCATTCTTTACGTTTCGAATGTATTTTTGTCCCGCTCGTAAAGATGCAGGATGGAGTCATTTTCATATAGTGTCAGGACGGGCATACTAACAATAAATAAGTACCACTGGAATGCTAGCGAATCTTGAACACACGCCACATTCCTTTCGATTTTTATTTTGCTTAGACTCGCTGCTAGTTTTTACATACCAGCCATGGAACAGAGGTTTGGACCTGAAATATAGCGCAGTTTGACATCGTCCAGTGGTAAAGAAACGTGTAGTTACTTAAACCATTACACCTTTCCAATCTTCATAAAGGTACATACTATTCGGTACGACCCAAATAACGACAGTTATTTGAGTTAATGTCCGTTGAAGAGACAAAAGGCACGCGCGTTTCCCCAAAGGAATGCACGGGAGCACCACAAAAGTAGACTGGTTGCTGTCTGCTTCAATTTGCCTCCCGGAAGTCGCATAGACACTAGTGCTACTTGAACCTCTAGCGTACATTATAATAACTCTATGCTCTGAGCATCTATTGGAAACGAGGGCACCGTCAATGTTCGGTGTGAAGTCGGCTCAGCTGGTGTCGAAAACGAGTACTACGTAAGCGTTCGGTGTGAGAATCGGCCCCGCCATCACCGTGGGTGGACGCGGGAACAGGACCGAGCTTCTTTTTCTTTCCATTGCGTGTTGGCGTTTGCACGTGCGCCCCTGTGTGTGGGTGAACTGGCGACGCTCGTGCGAGCTGGGGCAGGGGACGCTTTGAGAGGAGAAGAAGACAAGGACAGCACGTGCGGTAACCTTTTTGGGACATTCGAAAATGAGCTTCGCTTGTAAATAGACGTGTTCTTTTTTTTTTTTCTATCCGCGGAGTCCTGTCTGGTTTACTATTCCGTCAGCGACCATCAGCTGCCTCCGTCGTCGGGTCCCGGCGCAATCTCCAAGAAAGAACATCTTCACTGGCGCAGTCGACAGGATTGCGTCAGCGGACCCCGGCGGCGTGATCTTCACAACGGAATCGGCGGACAGCGACTTGACGCGGCACTGGTGGAGCCTTCTACAGAGAAGACTGGACCACCGAGCTCCTTGAAGATTGGACCACCGAGCTACTTCGTGGTGGCAGAGCTACCTCTGGCCGGATGCCGTCCCACTCCAGCGAGGAACGCTTGAGTCTACAGCTCGGACACCATTTCGTGCCTGACTATTCTGAGCAGCGGGCTGCGTCTGTGATCCAGCGGCAGTCGTTGACCTTACGGTAAGGTGATTCTTTGACGTGTGCCCGCCATGGATACAGACAGCGCAGAGCGGCGGATGCCGGTTCTAACGCCAGAGCAGAATAGGGGTCAGAATAGGGATGTTGACGGGCCAGGTGAATTGTCACCTTTGAGTGGATTAGTGGCAAACTCGCAGACACAAGGGGATGGGAACGGAGGAGTCCGATCATACAGCTCAATTGAAAAGGAGATAGAACTTATAAGGGAGAAAGAACGGCTGTTACGTCTCGAGCTAGAGCTAGAACATCTACGCTCAGAAAACCGAAGGCGAGCCAGTGGAGGCGGCATGGAGTTCAACCTCCGAGATGAAGTTTTTCGCTTTTCGAGATTGATGAAGGGAGTGCTGACTCCCATGCCGTCGTCCGACATATTAGTGCCGAGCTGGTTTGATGGCGTAGAAAACGTCTTCGAGAGATATGAAGTCCCTGAGCGGCTCAGAGGATATCTTGTGCGACCTTATTTCACGGAGAGCATGCGTGCACTAGTGAATAGGCTGAACATGGGTGAAAGAAGTGGGTATGGTGCGGTCAAAGAACGGGTCTTGTTAGAGCTCGGACTGTCTCGAGCTGAGGTCTGGAGGCCCTTTATTGAAACCACCACTTCTCTCAAGGAAAAACGCGAGAGCCCAAGGCAGGGCATCGTACCGGAAAATTATCGGGTGAAGTGTTTTAAATGCAAGGAATTGGGGCACTATTCCCGCGAATGTCCCCGGACGAAGACACCAGAAGAACTTCTGTTTCACAAGAAAAGAGTAGACGCCAAGAATGTCACCGTGGAGGAAGATTCCAGTCGTGAGCCCGACAAGGTGACGACCGAGGTGGGCAAGACCGACGGTACCAACTTGGACAACCAAGATCAGAAGAGGTGGGACCCATCGGTCCGCGAGGTGCCTCAGATTCTGTTACAAGCCGACGACACGAAACGGTCGTCGAAGAACAATCGCTGCTGCGTGTCTGTGCAGGCGGACGTTGACGACAGAAATGAGCTGAACGTCTCGCGTGCCTGGAGGACGTCACAGCGAGCCGAGGATGACCACGACGAGCAGGTGAACGTCGACGACGAAAGGCCGTGCACTTGGCCTGGGCGGCAGGCGTCCCGGCGATCTGAGGACGACCCATGTGTGAACTTCGACAACGTCTTGGCCGGTCCCGACATCTTACCTGGGTTGCACAAGTTCCTACAAGCCAATAACGACGACGTTGAGAACGTGGGCGCCGGTTACAAAGAAGAACCGGGGGTATCTTCTGGGAGGCGGAAATGCCGGCAAGTCAAAGATGACGACGGCGAAAACGTGGACGGCGACGAAGGACCGAACTTATCGTCTGGGCGGCAGGCGTTCCGGCAAGCCGAGGACGACGACGGCGAGAACGTGGACGACGAAGGACCGAACTTATCGCCTGGGCGGCAGGATGACCATGACGAGAACGTGAACGTGGACGACGAAAAAGAACCGGATATTTTGCTTTGTTGGCAGACGTTCTGGCAAGCTGATGACGACCACGGCAAGGAAGTGGGTGTCGACAAGAAGTCGGACATCTTGTTAGGGTGGCTGACGTCACCACCGGCCGGTGAAGGTGTCAGGGAAAGCGGGGACAGTGACGAGGACACCGTCTTCGAGATGAAGATGTCCCAGATTATAGCTAAGGACGCCGATGAAGACTCGACCACCTGCCAGCCGGCCACGTATGAGAGAGCTGGGAGTGTAGAAGGCGTCGACAACGGCGACCACCTGCGAGGCCCTTTCCTGATTCGTAAATCAAGACAGAGTATAAACTGTCGTCGCTCTTGCGCGGAGAAATTCCGGAAACAGCTACACACCGTCCGATTCAAGCCCCGCCGAAATCTGGGTGGCTTGAATAACCTGTCGGCAAAGAGGCCTAGGCTAGGAGGCTAGATGCTGCGCTAGTCTCGGCGCGAGATTTGTCGCTGCTTTGGAGCCTTGGCGGGCACAGTAAGAATCACTTTACTAGCATATGATTTGCATATTGGGGGAAATTTCTCTTATAGTTTGGATTCTTGCGGGTCGAGTCACAAACTCTGTGCAAGGTGTGACTGATATGCGTTCCCGTTTGAGTTTAGATGTTATATATATTATTTTTGACATTTCGGGTCTAAAAAATATACTTAGTCGGGAGGTGTGAGAATCGGCCCCGCCATCACCGTGGGTGGACGCGGGAACAGGACCGAGCTTCTTTTTCTTTCCATTGCGTGTTGGCGTTTGCACGTGCGCCCCTGTGTGTGGGTGAACTGGCGACGCTCGTGCGAGCTGGGGCAGGGGACGCTTTGAGAGGAGAAGAAGACAAGGACAGCACGTGCGGTAACCTTTTTGGGACATTCGAAAATGAGCTTCGCTTGTAAACAGGGTGTCGAACCGGAACCGAACCGAACCGAAAACCGGAACAGAACCGTTATTTTTAGCCGAACCGGAACTGAACCGAACCGAAATCTTCGCCGCCATCTTGGAACTGAACCGGAACTGAACCGGAAAAAAATACAACGGTAACCGGTTCAAAACGGTTCACGGTATTTTTTTTTTGTTAGTATTACAAATTTATTATTTGAGAATAAAAAATTGGCTCGTGTATTCCTCTACGTATTGATCAAATCGTCATATACAGAATTGCCATGTATAATAAATCCTGGTTTTTTGCGGCGCTTTATTATTGGCACTATGACTAGCCATGTGTCACATCGTCACGTGACGTCATGATGTTAAGACATGCTGTCAAGTAATGTCATATCACATGACCCCGTGACGTCACGTGACTCACCGCGTTAAGTCGATTCAAATTGAGAACGTCACTAGATCTATTAACGTTGTTGATACCGTGACGTCACATGACATCACAACTTCGCACTGAGAGTCACGTGACACCATGATGTACTCGATTGTCATGATCCCGAGTCGAATGCCCTGGTTCATGACAACCAGCATCGCCAAACATTCGGGTAACGGCTCGTGTTCAACTCAAAAATTATGATGGGCCCGAGTCCCACAAGAGCTAGAAACAGAAACAAACGAAAGCGACAAGCCGTAGACACATGCAGCATGTTCGCGATGGTACCTTTATACGGCTTTAAGTTGTTCGGTGCTCGCGAAGTGTGCACGAGTGTTTACAAGCCTGCAAATGGTGCCATCGTGCGAAGGATACTCGTGTTTTGGCATAGCCTTCTTTATTCTACAAAGCCTGTGAAATCGCGAAATTCTCTGGTTTAAGGCTAGCCGCTGTCGTTTGTTTCTGTTTGTCGCTTTAGTGGGGCTCGGGCCCCGTTATAGCCGAACTAAAACTATACCTGAAGATTAGCCCATGCTCTCTGCTTTGCCAACCCTGCGTAGGACTATGATAAACATTGACGGTGCATATATTAGGATCAGATCACGTGGCTGATAGTTCTAATTGCGAGTTGAGGAGGGAAAGCTGTTTCATTTCTTTCTTTTGACTGCGTCTGCCATTTCGCGGAGGGGCAAACTAATGGATGCTTTTTCAAGTTATAAACTTCAGGGATTACAACTTAGCGGTATTTATTGAACTTAAGGTAAAAAAAAATGCTGCACGACCCATTTTACATGTATGCACACCATTAAAGCTCCCAAACGATGATATACGGCAGCCTAATGAAATGTTGCAGCACATGACTGATAAAGAACAGAGTTGTGAAGTAAGGTCCCAAAACAAGTGTACGTAAAACCTAAGATAACATTAGCCTCCCGAGGTAGTATCTCGCGACGTTTCGAGCTGAGGCAAGCTGATGCCCAAAAGTGATTTATATTAGGATTCTAAAAATCTTCGTTTGCCCTGCGCGGAATCTATGTTTAATTAGGAATATCATTTTATGCATTTCTATGCATCTATTTTTGCAGTAAAGCGTTGTGTAAGGGATTATTTAGAAAAAATTGCGTGTCATCTCCTTATTTCTGCACATTTCGTGTATTTGCCTTCAGATATATCATGTGACCACTGTGTTTTTTGCATACCCTGCAACCCAGAATTTTACACTGCAAAACAGCTAACAAAAGCACGTTTCCGAAGACTCAACAGCTGGTGTATTTTCGAGTATCGTCCTTCCGTGTCGGCCTCAGGCGGTTATGTGAAATTCATAAAGTCCAATTTATCGATGATAATAAAAATATACTTAATTCCTGTCTGAAGATTTGGCATCATAAATAGAAGATCGTCACCTCAAAGATATATAAGTAAATGAACCTTTAAATTATCTGAAAGATGTTCTGCAAATCTTTTCCGGCGCTTTTATCCTCAATGGACACGTTATAGGTGATTTAGAAAAGCTTTAAATAATGTTTTTTTTTTTTTATTTCGAAGCTAATTTAAATAACTATATGTGTTCCTCACGCATATATAACTTCTCAAATATATAGAAGTTTATTATTGCGTTTTTTATGTGTTTTTATTATCGCCTTTTTTTACTGGAACGAATGGTGGAACTATGACGATTGCACACTTAAACTCTCAGAAAGTGTCCAATTAAGTAGCTTCCGAATTGAGTAGAGCATGAAATTCCACTTTGTTGTATTTAACAAAAATCATCAATTAGCGAGGGTGATGCTTATTTGCAAATTAAATTGACCGGCATTTTGTCAAGAGCAAACCTCAAGAACCAGGCTATGTCAGTTTATCCAATATACGAAAATGTTCACATGGGTAAGCACTGTTTTAGGCCAGATTCGATCTCAGTACGAAGGTGCTCATAGGTTAGAGTGAACAATTTCAGCCACTCCTTTTCGCATGATTCGTCGCCCGCATCATGCTGCTGAGAGCAAACAATGCTAGTTAGAAAAACAAGCATTGCGATTGTCGCTTAGTGTTTCTGTAAAATATAGACTGGAAGGACTTGTCCCGTGACTTTCGTGACATCTTGAAAATTATATTGCCTTGAGTTCAGTCGTCTCGTCATCATATATATATTGTGAAACGTATTCCATAAAACACATTTTATGGTGTATATGGCGACGAACTGCCCATTTCATGATTTTATTCACTGTAATGAATTCCTTAGTTCAAGGGCGAAACCACGAATCAACATCTAATACTGCGATACAAAGTTGTACCAATCACGGGTATTTCAGGCAACCTACTTCACTTCCGAAAACATTTCGATTCAGGTACAATGTATGTGACTCTGGCAAACGAAGGAATGTTGAGTCGTATATACACGACGTTTTGTATGTTAATGTAGATTTTCCTTTCTTGTTGTGTAGGTATAAATAATAGAATTTTATAATTTTTGTACCTGAAAACAAAACTGGATTAAACAAACGATAAAAAAAGAAGAAATCTATATACTGTAAACGACTTCTTTTTCGTGGGCTCAATATTTCGCGATTTAGGTCAAAGCTGAAGTTTCGGAATAATTCGCGGGTTGTAATTTTCTTGACGCGGTGGAATCTCAATATAAATTTCAATCTGTTTACATTTTACCGAAATTTTTCGCGGGACCCATTTTTCGCGGATTGTAGGCGATTCGCGAAATTCTCAAAAATAAGTCCTTGCAAAAATCAGATCGTTTACAGCAGTTAGTTTCACGGCCTAAATAGTGCATATGACCGAACAAAGCGGAAAATATATGATCAATTTAGCGGTTCAAACCGGTGCGAACCGTTTCGAACCGGTTCGAACCGGTTTGAACCGTTATTTTTTGCGCCCCGGAACTGAACCGGAACTGAACCGAAAGCCGTGAACCCGAACCCGAACCGAACCGATAAAAATATCGGTTCGACACTCTGCTTGTAAATAGACGTGTTCTTTTTTTTCTCTATCCGCGGAGTCCTGTCTGGTTTACTATTCCGTCAGCGACCATCAGCTGCCTCCGTCGTCGGGTCCCGGCGCAATCTCCAAGAAAGAACATCTTCACTTTCGGCGAAACTCGAAACCAATCAGACGCTTCGTTCTTAAGAAATAGCAACCGCCAATGTTGCTTGATGGACTTTTGAAAAGGGCCTATTACTCATTAGAAAATATAAGTCAGCAGCGGTGTCAGTCATAAAAAACAACAACTGATTCTTTTACTCATACCTTGCACATTTCCGCGAACCAAACATGTTTGTGACTTAAAAAAAAAAAAAAGTGAACGGTGTTCCGAAGTTCAACGTTTTCTTTTCATAAGGTGAAACGTATGTTGGAAACTAAGGTCGGAAACATAAGCCGCGTTTAATTACTGCTAAGACTCATTTGATGACCTTGCGAACGTTGGCAGAATCATCAGGATCAGTCGAGAACTCCGCGAGATAGCACTCATTTGCGGATTTGGTTGTCTTTAGATTTACTGGAAAACGAAAAGTAGCGCCATTTTTCTTCTCATTGTCTGCTTGTTTTACGTCTGTAATTTGCCTGTCTTCATCACGTGACGCTCATTTACGTGCCACTTGAATCGGGTCGTTTACAGTATAGGTGTTGTCAGACGCCTCAGGCGGCAATGTTTTGCTCTGGTGCAAGATGGCTTAACAGGCAGGAGACCAAACGATCTTATTAGGCAGGTCAGCAAAAGAGAAAAGTCAGTGATTCCTTAAAATAAAAGAAACTATTTAAGTTCTAGCTACGTTTTATGGTAACATGCGTGAAGAAGGAGCATAGCCTTCCTAACATTCGTCCTATAGAAGCCCCGTGTAGGCAATTGGCCGCGCACATTCTATCGGCGTCCTAGGTGCACTGACCATGTAGCAGCCTGCTAGGGACATCGTATGGGAAGGTAACTTAGGATGACTGTAGATCCTACACAAATGAAGGCAAGTTGTAGGTATATAGATAACCGTAGTATGGACAATCTATTACAAGAGTAATTGATTGTCCGCGACCAATTTCTTGCGGTGGTTAACTGGTGCAACGCTGCTCTACGCAGCAACATGAGTGGCGCTACTGAACTGGGTCTTAACCGCAGCGTACTTAGTTGCTCCAGCTATCTCCTTTCATGACAGTCTGTCAAAAAAAAAAAAAGTTACAGGCTCGCGATTGTGATCATAATGCCAGGAAGCACAACGAAAATTCAACTTACCATCTGTGTTGTGTTTTCTTTTTTTTTTCCGGACCGCGTGGGCGGTGCACAGTACCTGAACCCGCTGGTGATGCTCATCAACGACTCGTACGTGCACACGCTGCCCATCCTGCAGTCGCTCACCTTCAACACGCTGTTCGCGGTCTCCGAGAAGTCGGCGGACGCGCTGAGCCGTCGCCGCGTGCAGCTGTCGTCCTACCCGTGGCCCCAGAGGGGAGTCGATACGGTTTTCGACCCGCAACTCTACACCTGGACGATGATGATGAGTGTGGTGATCGCCTACATGCCGTCCCTCATCACCGTCGAAGTGGTCGAGGACAGGCAGGCCAGTCTCTTCGAGTTTCTGCCTTTCTCTTCGGAAAACTACACTCTTAGCCCTTTGGTGTATGGTTGTGTCAAAATGTTACCACCAAAACAATGTGGTCTAGGAGTGCAACGGACTGTGGTATCAATCTGAAACCAGCGCACTTTGCAGATTGATAACGCCCTCTCTTGGACGAAAATCAGAATAATTAAGTTTTTGCCCCAATGATACACTCTAGTTCGCTGGAAGTAGGCTTTTGAGCATGCGCTTTCAACATGTTATGATAAGCGCTTTGCCGTTATAAAACATGTTTCCTAAATAAAAAAGAAAAATGTATGTGCACATTTGTCTAAAAGCTCCGAAGAGGAAGTGAAGCACTTTTATTTATGGCCATCTTCATTCATAAGCTGTCGATTGGCGAAAAATTGGGGTGGCGCATTATTGAAACCACTGTATCGCGCCTATAAATTTCAAAATTCGGAATAATTTTAAAAAGTACCTATAAACACGTAAAATCGGGTGACTCACCTGTATGTCTTGCCCATAAGGTAAACCTAGTTTTTTGTACCAAAACTGTGTGGCTGTCATAGCTTTGATAGTTGTGCCTATATGATGAAAATGCAATCAAAGTCTTCTTTTGCTACATAAAACCTCTGACATCGTAGTTGAAAAAATACCCCGAGACAAGGAGGCTGGGCAATCAAGCAGTAATGAGAAAAATATACAGAAGCAGGTGGTGCGGAACTTTCAATATCGGAGAGCTCAGAAAACTTCGACGAAAATTTCGCTCCGCACGATCGACAGCAGTCCGCTCTGTTTTAAATCTTTAAATATACTTGTGCTGTCAGATCACGTTATTATATGACATTTGTAAATTATTTCGCTACAAAAAAGTAAGTTTTTAAATGTAAATTTTTTGCAACTAGCCTTTATCCGGTGCGGTACAGTGGTTTCGCAATTGTACCACCATATTTAAACATAAAAAGGTCATCAATTGACTGAAAAATGTTTAAAGTTTATTTTCGCGATTTAAAAAGAGTTACGCGCAAAGTTGTAAGTTGAAATGTTATTATAAAATGCACCGTGCATCAAAGGGTTAATACCGTTCCACCTAGATCCGGTTATATCTGGAACTGTTTTGCGAAACAAGTTTCGATGAACTAGAAGAAAATGTGGGCCTCATATTTCCTAGTTTACGTATACAGAACAGAGTTTCAGATAATTATTTATACAAAGGAATAAATGTAAGAACGCACTTTCTGGACTTTTTAAATGGAGAAAATTGGCGAGTAAGTACAGCCGGGTAAGTTGAATGGCATTTAAGTGGAACGACAACCCGAGGAGGACCTACGTGTTTGAGATAAAGAAAAAAAAAATGAAGCGAAGGGCACTGCTGTTCATCTTACAATCTCCACTTCACATAAACATTTTACTTGTCCCAGAAAAGATATGCGGACTTTTAATTTAACTGGAGCCTCTGGGGAACAAGGTTAAGATTGTATAGAGTGGTTTCACAAATGCTCTTTCACTTCCGCTAAGCCGCCTTCCGTTATGTTGACGAACGGAGTCCGCCCCTTTCTCGAGTGTTTTTTTGCATAGTCATTGGCGTCGCTTTTGCTCTCGTTAAAATTCACGAGCATGGGGAGTCGCTCCCTGAACGATAGAACTCAGTAGGCCCGGATGGGAACGTATTTGGCCCGCATAAATCCACACTTCGATTTTTTTAAATGCCCATTTCATATGTCGCCTCGGCAGCATCTACTGGAACTCTTTGGTCGCCGATGGATTGACATAGATACTGGTATCTACTAAACTCGAGTACTAGCCGACGCTGTTTCATGTCCCCTACTGCTCTAGCAGGCGCCGTCGATCATGACAAAACAGAACTCGAGCAAGGTGTGAAACACTGCCTCAACGCATACTGAAACATAGGACGGAGGTTCATCAATATGTCGTCCGACGTGATTCTGATTCGAATGTACTTCACGTGAAACCTCCCTATAGTGCCTGGAGCGCGACTCCGCCTGGTCTGTTTAAAGCTTTCTCGTTTGTGGTCCCTCAGTTTCTTCCCGACGATGTCTCACTTGTGTCATGTTATGACCTGCCGCGATCCTGGTGGAGGCACAGCAGAGATTCTGTTTGTGGCAGACGCCTGTTCTGCTGCAGAATTGTCACATCTTGACAGTCCACGTGTACTTCAGTAACCAGGAGTTGTGATGCCGCGAGGACAGCGACACTTGCGTTCGCTCATAGTTTTTACCGAAAGGTCTGCGACTAACCGCCACGATTGCTGCATCTGACAACATAACACGTCCGCCCTCCAATGATATCGTGTGTTGCCATTACACGACAACCTTCAAGATGCATTGTAGCAACCGTGTCTGAGATCTTTAAAGAACAAAAGGTCAGCCTGCTCACTTTTTTAGAGCTCGGCTCCATGACATCATTTTACCGCAGCAGAAGGAGGGTACTCACTTGCTCGCCGTGTATGTCTTATCGATCGATACCTTTAGGGAACCTGATTTGGCACAACACACAACAGGAGCAGAGTCAGAATAATTTGCCAAGTTCATTGGTTCAGTTAATATATAACGTCCCAGGGGCTAACAACAATTTTTCTTTTTACTCTGACATAAAAAGGAAGTTTAACTGCTTATCGTACCTCATCGCAAATTTGTGTCTTTAATTTGTAAGCTTTGTGGAGGTTTTAACCGCTCCTTTGTTGTGAATTACAGTGCCTAAAATTCAAAACTCGACTTCGTACATTTATTTATTGTGACGTAGAATGCTGCGAATAGCACTGGCTTCTAAGAGAAGATTCATCTGGGACTAGGTAGGTGGAGAAACTTGAAGCAACCAAATTAGAAAAAACAGGTAAAGGATGACATTCTTTCTTCTACTTTGGTTGGTTCAAGTTTCTTTATCTAGTCTCAGCTGTTTTAAGGAAATTATCTATCTACGCCAACTCTCCTGCGCCTTTACTCTTTTATAATCGATACATGACACCGACGGAGCTTGGATCGGAATCGGTAGCTCAAAAACCGGCCGGAATATTCACGAAACCGCCTCAAAAAACAGCATCTGGCCGTAAACGTTACAATGGTCTACGTGAAATAGTTTGTCGGTTCTCTTCGATCTCTTAGAACAAGGTGAAGAACCAGTTGCGCGTGTCCGGGCTGCTCTTCTCGGGCTACTGGTTCACGGTTCTGCTGAGTCACGCCATCCTCTACCTGCTGTCCATGATACTCACGGTGGTGGCCCTGGTGGTCATGGGCGTGCGCTTCCTCACCGAGCCCGTGGCCGTCCTGGCCATCGTAATCCTGTTCCTGCTCTACGTGCCGGCGTCTCTGCTCGTCTGCTACGTCCTCACCCACCTCTTCAACAAGCACGAGACCGCCGAGGGAGTGCTGCCCTTCCTCAGCTTGCTGGTATGGGGACCCAGGGCCCTGGCAATCTGTCGGTCTTGGTGACTTCGAGCATTGCGGACGGAAACGAACATGTGGCCTCGGAAAGCGCGCATCACCAAACGATGACCCTCTTGGGGAGGAGATCGAACAGTCACGCCTCTAGCAGCATGCCTCAGCCGTGTGGGCAACAAACCGAATTTTCTTTTTGTTGTACACTCTAAGAAAAAAGCGTGCCAACTAGCACCTTTTAGGGTTCTTTCGCTTGTCCAATGGGCGGCACCCTTAAAGGTGCAGAAAAGAACCCACAAAAGGGGTTCTTTCTAATGAACCCTATTTCGGGGTTCTTTTCGGATCGTTTATTGGTTCTTCTTAATGAACCCTATTTTTGGTTCTTTTCAGAACGCTTCTGGGTTCTATTTAACGAACCCTATTTAGGGGTTCTTCTAGGATCTTTTTTTGGTTCTTCCTAATCAACCCTATTTCGGGTTCTTTCCCGAACCCTTTTTGGTGCTCTTGATGAACCCCATTTCGGGTTCTTTCTAGAACCGTTTCTGGTGCTCTTAATGAACCCTATTTCAGGTTCTTTCCAGAACCGTTTCTGGTGCTCTAAATAAACCCTATTTCAGGGTTCTTTTCGTATCCTTTATTGGTTCTTCTTATTGAACCCCATTTGGGTTCTTTCCAGAACCCTTTTTCGTGCTCTTAATGAACCTTATTTCGAGGTTCTTTACGGTTCCTTCTTTGGTTTTTCTTTATGAACCCTATTTCATGTTTTATTTGGAACCCTCCTTGGTTCTTTTAATAAATCCCGAGTTCTTTAGATTATGTTGGCGTTATTTTAGTAAACCATATTTTGTACTTCTAACCCTCTTTTATGACAAATGAGTTTTTTTTACATTCCTAGTTAGTTTTTAGTAAATCGTATTTCGTATTTCTTGCTTTACAAGGTGCATTTTTTTTCTACCAACCAAAGCGTCTTTAGATTGTTCATTAATCGCTAGCACTGGGCCTTTTCGACAGGTTGACAAACATCAGTCTGGCCAGAGTCAACACACTTCATTCCTGTACGTAATTAACTAGGTGACAGACAGAACAGTAAACATCATGTCCAATCATATACTTTATTGGAGTAGCAAAAATTGATTCTTCTGTTCGCAGTAAAAAAGCTAACAAAATTCGAAACAGTTTCAAGACGAGACGGGTATCACTGCCAGCAATGTGCACACAGCTTCTACTGTCGTTCTGATGTCGCTCACTGTCAGGACACCGTCCAAAAAGTTGTCAAATTCATTTTCCTGGAGATGGATGAGTGGCATCAGTGTCCGGACTTCCTACAACAAGAAAGCAAGAATATGAACACATGTATTTTCCTCTGTATTATTATGCTGCGAGTTGCTCATTCGCCGCGCTTTCAGATCAATTATAATTGTATAGGTTTCACTAATCATTTTATTTCTCGTTTAGCCTTACGCTCTAAAACATACCCGCAGATATCATTTCCTTCAAAACATTTAGTGGGTCAATCAGTGCGATCTAGAGAGCGCGACCAGCGGATGACGAAGCGTCCTCTTCGAAGCCCCCTTCGCTACAACAATGTGTAAAAGCGAAAAATGGTACGCAGCATCAAGCGTTCCCTTTCCATCCAAGAAGTAGTAAAGGAAGAAGATCGGAAGTCAATGAATTACAATATATGTGCAGTACACACGTAAAACAATGCCCAACGTGCCACCGAATTTTCTCTGCTTTTAAAAATGCCCGTGCGTCCACTCGAGGGGTCGATCAATGCAATCTACGAAGAAAACTCGGCCAATGGAGAAGCTGAAAATATGTTTGACTTAAAAATGAAGTCTGTAACGTGACACTGAGCATGAAGTCAGTACGTGAACCGCCATGCTCAGTGACATCTCTCGCTTCATTCATATGTCTAAACATGCTTTGGCCTTTTTATTCGCCGAGCTCTCTTCGTGGATTGGTGTGATTGGCTTCTCGAGTGTTCTGCGGGAAGTAGATGCACAGGAATTTTAAGCATGTTTCTAGAAACGTTGGTTCTACCCATATTTAATCCTTCTTGCCCTACAGTCAGTAACAGGTTAAGAAAAAATCTACGAGCTGGAGAGGAGGAAGCGGACAGAAGCTTGTAGGGGAGAGGAGAAACCTTCTCTCCATTTCAAGCGTCCATCGGCTTTCTTCTTTTAGATTTTTCTTAACCTGTCATTGACTTTAGTCGCTTATATTTCCTCTATATTATTTTTAGAAAATAAAGCAAGGATATGTTTTATATTACTAGCTCGTATATTGAAGATATAACCCTGACAAGTTTGCATTACCATCTGTGACAATGCACTATACTCGGGGGTGACTTGGGCAACTTTTTTGGCAATGTGTAGTCGAAGTTAAAAACGCCCGCGCATCTTAAGCAATCAAGGCTATGCACACGCACTCTTCACTTCAGAAACGCCACAGAAGTTGTTTCTGAGTATAAGTTAACCCTGTCTTAAACGAATGGCCCCGATAAGCGGTCATCAGTTCGTAATGATGTAGTAAGTTAACCCAGCATATTTATGGTGGACGAAGGTAAACCTCTGCGTCGTCGCAGTCTGAAACTTGTGCTAGATTACAAAAACACCAACTAAAGTATACCTTCAAGCAGCTCTTCGAGGTTCAGAGTGACGTTCTTTTCCTTTGAGGAGCACCTGTGTAGAAGCTGTAAATGCCTCAATCTTGGCTCCCATGTCCTCCGGATGTCTTTGCCGAACGGCAGTTTAACGTCTTGTAGTAACTGAAAAATAAACAACGAATGGACAGTGTTGCTGGTTTACAAAAGTACATTTATGCGCTATGAATTTGTACACAATGATTGTTTACACACACACACACACACACACACACACACACACACACACACACACACACACACACACATATATATATATATATATATTAACTAAATGACCACTTACTGTCACTATAGTGGAGTAGGGCTTGGCGTCAATTAAAATAATTTCGATTTACGTTTTCTTTTATATTGACTAGTTAATCAATTTATAGGTCGCGCTGATCTCGAGGAAAGATATTGTGTCCAGAAAAGGCCTAGAACAACCGATTTTTTCTTTGACAAGTTTTTACTACGTCTTATAAGGCTTAGTACATAACAACTTGTCATTGTGCCTCATACAGAAGTAAGGCATGGCTAACATTTAAAATAAAATATATGTACATATTTGTACAATAACAAGTTCAAATATCAACTTGCCGTTGTGCTCATACACAAGAAAAGCATGGAAAACATTTAAAATAAAACATTTGTACGTTATTATTTAAACTTCAGAACCACTCTAGATAATAATCATATAAAACACTTAAGTAGCCATGAGAGACAATTGTGTTATAAACACAAAAAAAGAATTAAATGAATATTCTTTTTACTTTTTTGTTTATAAGACTTTTCGTAACTCTAAATCCAACCAATATGCCTGTTAAACTCACTTGATTCAGAGTAAAACAATAGTTAATTAATCGGAATGTTAACTAATTGATTGCCTAGCCTTATTACGAGGTAAAATTATTTAATTTAGCACGTATCAAAAGCCCTTATCTCATTCACAGGTGATAAAACGGGTAGTAAGAAACTTTTGAAGTCCTGATGATCTGTAAAAATCTCGAAACTTTAAGACTAAATATAAAGAAGATAATATTGAGTTACCATTCCGGTTATCGTCATTGCCGGAAATTCCTCAAGGACTGTGAGGGCTCCAGCATCGCTGAGGATCCATTCTTGGCAAGACTGAAACGTCCGCATCATGCGGTCTTGTATCAAGTCGACGTTCAGTGGCGCTTTAGTTATCTCTTCGTTCATGAGCAAAACATGACGGCGAGCACTCACGGCGTCTTCACATTTGTGAGTATCAACGAATCCCTAAAACAAAAACAATTTGTTACGTTGATGCGCCGTTTACGCATGTAAGCTATTTACATAATAGTTGCAGCACTGAATATAGGACCAAATATAACAGTTATTTTTATCAAACATACATCCACATTTGTGCAAACACAAAATGCACAAAAAGTTCGCGCCTGTCGATTTCCGCACAACACTCCGAGAGCCAATCGTTGCAACCTGCGAAGTCCTCTCAGCGAATGACGACGCGGAACATACGTTTAGACCAAGAAATGCAATCTGCGCTGTTACATTAAGCAAAGCAAGCGGGACGTTTTGCATTCCCTGATGTCGCAGACAGCATCTTTGGGTCTAACCAAATGTTCGGCATCCTCATTAGTTGACCGGTGCCGTAAATTGCAGTGATTGGCTCTCAGAGTGCCAAGTCCCTGGCCGGTCAAAAAACAAAAACGTTTACAGCACCTATTCGCTCACGTTTATTGGGGCCATAAATACGGATACATTAGCTAATTAAAGCCCGGTAACAAACGTTGTTACATTTACGAAGAGATATCATTGCTCATTTCATTCGCGCTGTAAATTCGAAGTTCTGTTCTTGAGATCTTTCTGGCGGAAAGCTTGAACTCAGCATTTTGTCATATTATATATAGTCAGTATTGTAGTAATGAAATCAGTGTTCGCTTCGGAGCAAGTTTTTTTCTTGTGTAGTTCAACATACAAGACTGTAAAATAATGTTTTTTTTTTTTTGCAACGTGCTTGTTTGGACAACTCCAAGTTAAAATAGCATAAAAACAAATTTCAAACGACAAGTAGCTTAATTAATAAGAAGCCGCCCCCTGTCCTACTTATTCTGCCTATGCATCAAACAATTTCCGGCCATTTTGAGCACTACTGTACTTATAGCAATTTTCAAGATAAATTATAAATATTGCCTGATTAGAAGAAGTTTTACCTTGAAATGATGAACAGGCCGATTGCAGTTCGTTTTCAAAAAGCCACCAGCAGACGTCTCCAATCGTCCATGTGCTCACGTCCGCTGACATGTTGCAAGTGATGGCTAAGAGGAAAGGGAGGAAGGTACTTCCTTCTAGAGCTTCAAACCCAAAGGGAGAGGAGGTCAAACATTGTTCCGATCCGCCACTCGTACCAGCGAGTGTGGCACTCCCTCGAGCAACGAAACTAGATCCTACCGAAGAAAGGGTAAAAGCACAGGCGAGCTGGTGAAGAACTTCCATCGTAAACCGGAGACACGGAAAAATAAAAAAAAACGGACAAAACAACAACAACTAGATCCTGTTGGCTCCAGTGACCTTCAGCGACCCATTCCTGTTCACCGCTAAGCTGACAGCGCGGTGGAAGCTACGTGCTTGCCGGACCAATTAGTCGCCTGGTTTTTATCACCTGACACCTTTCTCTGCGGTTGTGATCACATGGTGCAAGGCAGAAGGTTCACTGGTCAAACGAGCATGACGTTCCCAACGAACTGTCAGCCTAGTGGTGAGCAGATTAGCCCCCGAAACGTCGCTTTTGAACAGATTACGGCTTATCTTCTGGGGTGCCGTTGAGCTGCCTGAACCATGGTTCGCTGGCGAAGATAATATGCAGATGTCATCGCTTTTCCGTCCTTGTCTGCCAGGAAACACGGCGATCACGTCACCAAGCATGTCCGTCAGCCGCCGGTAAAATTGTTGGCAGTTCACTCTCTTGCCAAAAATAAACACAAAATAAACAAGAGCGAAATTCTCGATTCGGCGTGACACCTTCCGGCAACGGAAACAATCAACACACTGTGTTGAGCAACGCGTGTTGGCCTATTTGGTGGCTGAGCGACTTTTGTGCCGGCAGTACGACAACGCACCTAGATTCGATGATTCAGTGTCCGGTCAGTGACGTGTTTTTTATAGGAATTTATCAAAATAGAGGGCTTGGAAACAAGATTGAATGATAATCGAGCCTATTTTGGAACTCGAAGGAGAAGTGATAATAAATCAATCAGAGAGAGCGAATTGATGTCGCTGACAAAGAATTTTTCTTCCAATCGGAGCCACCTCCGAACCGTCGATTGCCATTTCTGAACAAATATTCGCTCAGTTAAGCGCCACGTCACGGAAATGCTGGGCGTGAAGGCGGCGCTTATCCCTTTTACACTAGAAATGCGAATCGAAAACATAGAACCAGCCCAAAAACCGGAAAAATGGCCCCGGACAAAATTTTTCGAATAGAAAACTCGGACAAAATGGTTCAAATAAATTTTTTTCGTATTTTTTCTCGCTCCTTATTTTTATTAGCTTTAATTAGTACAATCCCAACATATAAAAAGATAAATAATCGCATAATGCAATACATTTTTTTGTGAAATAAACATTTCATTACACAAAGAAACTAGTTGTAAATATGTGCTACGTTTGGCTTCACTCAAAACGTCTTCTTGTAGCTCTTTTCAACAGAGCTAGAAGAGGGAACTCCTTTAAAGTAAAACATCAAGTTCACAAAATGTAACTGTACGGCATCAATTTAAAGCTTCGAGCGGGAGATCGGAAAGAGTTGTATCAAACAGTAAAATAGATTGTTGGGCTAGTTGGTTGATCGGCATAATGAAACAGAATGCAAAATAAACGGTACAAAGTCGAAGAAAAACACGCACGAGACAGGTGCCTGCCCTGTGTGTGTGTTTCTCCAACATTGTCGCGTCTATATTGAGCTTCTTTTTTTTTATAGTCTCTACAAAAGTTGCATTATAAGAGCATTGAATGTACTTAACAGAACTTCAGAGAAGCACCTTATTAAAAGATGAGTGTCTAAAAATCACTTGGGACCATTCTCTCCGGGATTGCACTTGGGACCATTTTGTCCGGGGCCGTTTCGTCCAGAACCATTTCGTCCGAGGCCATTTGTTCTGCATCCTATCATGCCATATTGCTCGCGAAAACTACGAGAACAGCAACGACCACGTTTCTGTGTTGTTGTTTTTTCCTCATGCCATCCCATTCTCCTAACTCTTGGTGGGCGACCTCAAAGTAGCGAGCGGGGTTCAACGGCGGACGGAGCACTCATTTCTTACACTGCACATAAATTTGAACGCACAGCATATCGAAGTTTAGTTTTGCTTCACTCAAAACGCACTTATAGAATATGCCTATGGGATTATTTCGGGGTATCCTTCTAGACATAACTGCTCCTTGAAATCGAAAAACCACCATTTACAGACTGATTTATTTTTGAAGATAAAGATGACTGCAACACATCACTTGAACCTTCCGCGCAGCAGGATTTTTGATGCCCCTCGCGGATGGGTCCCAACTCTATTTTTGCGGCTCGACGCGTGCCGCGAAACAATCAGAGGCGCGTATTGGGAGACGGGTGGTGTCATGACTCATGACCACAAGCTAGGACAACTGCATTCTATACTAAAACAAAAAAACCAAAAAACGTTCCTCTGTTCTATTTTTTTTTTCATTCACACGCGCAGTTATACGTATATTGTTTAAACACGAAAGCAAGTTAAAAAATAGCTTTTGTTACAAAAAAAACACGACGCCGCTTAATCACCGTATCACTCATTCATCGCAACATGCACTTTTTTGTGTGTGTTGCTCATTCATCGAAGTTTTGCACCTTTGAAAATTTGTATGCATTTTTTGGGGGTTGGGGGAAATAAACTACACAATCGATTTCCGGAGGTACAGATTTCTTCAAATAAACTTTAATTCAATGACCCGTTTGGTTTATACAAATGAGTACCTAAGAGTAGCTTTATACTAACATTTCTTACTAAATAAAACACGGCGAGCAGTTACGCTTGCAAACGAACGCCAGTGTTCAAACCGCTGAAGCAGGTGGCCCGGGAGTCAAAGGCATCGAAGCCTGTTTCATCTGTGGTCCGAGGCGAAGATTATCTCGGTGTGGTAAACAACACAACGCGACTTGGTAAATAACTACGACATTCCACCTCTCTAAGCTTTCAAGGACTTGACAGCTCGCACGGGCAGCTTTGTTTCCACAGAATGGCGCACCCAATTTCTCGCGTGCAAAGCCTTTCGAGCCTGGTCATTGTGTCCCTCTATCCGGTAGAAGACTTAAGTGACCTCCTTTTTCCAAAGATCGCTTTATCTCTTTCCTGGCTGCAACAAGAACCCTTTTCGCTCTCTCCAGGCCGGAAACTAGCTCTGCATTTCTTTTTTTACTTTGCGAGGGGTGCTTTTGGTTGAGAAAGCACGCTTCTAAAGGATCTTCCCCGAAATCGGTTCTTGTTTAGCGAAAAGAACCCTTTTTTGCTCATTTGGCTCCTTTTTTTCTGAGAGTGTAGATCAGAGAAATCGAAGATAACGATTCGAAGGCGTCCGAAGCACTGGTCAAAGCGAAGCGCTCGTGGCCAGACCGTGCTAGGCGATGTTCAATTTCTTTGTTTTCCTGTGTTAGTAAACACCGGGCTGTGTGGACAACAATCTCTATAAAGCGCCCTCTGTAGTTTGATCTCCTGCCTAATACAGATACGGACAGAGGGAGATCGTGAGACAAAAGCGCACGGGGACAGCACTCTGGCGTCCCGCGCGCTCTCCTCCTCTCCCGCTGTTTCTATTCGTACAGCGTAGGGAAATTTCGATAAAGGAAAACAGCGTCCGATGTTAGTGGTGGACTGACTGTTTTCATTCGAGCACAGCCGGTCGCTATGTGTTCGTTTGCACGATGGAGTCGGAGTTGAACGTGTCGTTTGTTGAAACGCCGATTCTGCCGACTGAGGGCTGCAAACGAAAACGTTACCGGAGAATCATTAGAAAAACAGAAATACGCGACGAATCAGTGAAGAGATGCTCAATCCTCGGGCGATTGATGGAGGGAAATCATTTGTGATATGCCGTAACCGATCTGGCGACTCTCGGAAGGGGCGCAAAAGCGGCTTCTGAGATCGTTTTGTTTATGGTGGAAACTCAACTTGAGCACCCTAAGCATTATAGAAAACTCCAAATTGAAATCTCGCATGGTTTGACTGTACCGTATTTACTCGAGTAATAGCCGCACTATTTATGAACAATGCCCTTGCGTCTACTTTCCCGCAGAACACTTATACAGCCAATCATTGTGTTTCGCATAAATAACATAGCGAATAACCAGATCGAGAAGACGATTCTTCAATCAAATGCAATCTCGACAGACAGTATCACCGCGCCAAGACGTTATCTCTGTCATGTAAACCGCTGGAATCATGCTGCCGATCGCGGTGATTGGCAATCCTCGTGCTCCGCGGAAAAGCGAACCCTCAGGTTTTCTTCATAAGCAGTCCGGCTATTACTCGAGTAAATACGGTAGTGCCTTTTTCTGGATTATAGCCAGGCTGTCCCAGGAAAAGGGGCTGGAGCCCCTTTTCTGGGACACATCTCAGAAAAGAAGCGCGTCGCGATGTGGTCGCTTTTTAGCAAAGAAAAAGTTACGGATGATCGTAATTTTAGATGTTTAGGGCGCCTACTCTGCGTAGGTGAAAAACGCAATCCACTTCCGTGCCCTTTTCAAGACCGACCATTGTGAACGTGACTTGGAGCTAGTCAGTGACACGCGGCTTGACGCGGTGTTACATAGTATGATTTTGCAAGAAGGCATTCGGTCGCCTCGAGTCGATTCTAAAGAAAAATTTTTTGTTTTCTCAATAGTTTAGGTTTGTTCGAATATATATTCGGTCGTTGATGACACATCCTGTACTTGCTTTCCCACGTGTCAAGCTCGCACTAAAGTAATTTGCTACTCTGACCGCGGACCGAGTTCGAGTTTAGAGTTGTTTTCTCGTTTCGCACGAGATGAGCACACCCATTGCGGTTCCGTTTCTCTTCTAGTGCTCCATGTTCCCGGCCGTCCCTGTCACCATCCTGGACAGGACGGGTTCGTCTCGGAGCGCCACCGCCCTTCACACCGCACTCTGTTTACTGGTTCCCTTCTACATCCCACACGGAGGCCTTTACTATATAATCAAGGTTGCATTCACGCCTCTCTTCGTTCAGATTCACTACTTGCATATTTGGTGTTTGTCTCGTTTCTGATAAACTAATCAGACTCTACTGAGCCAAAAGAAAGCTAACACCGACAACGGAGTGCGTCGTCTGCTCGCTGTGCCCATCGGAAGATGGTGCCACACGTAAATAGCGTTGCAAGTTCGGTCGTCTGTGAACGCGCTCACCCTTGACCTTAACAAAGTTTTAGTTCTCATCTTTTTTCCGAAAGAAAATTGCGTTTTTAATATTCACGCAGTAAAACTGACCTGCTTAGTGCACATTGAGCGAAAGTTCTAACCTTCTATGTGTAGGCGCTGAATTTTCCGACTTGTTTTGCAGCGGATGGTCTGTTTGGGACACCCTGTAACTGACCGCGAATGCAGAGCGTGGCGTGTCCCTACCATCCTATTATTGCTCCGCAGCAAATGGGATTGCGGCATAAATTGATAAAGCCAAAGAACCAATCAGAAAGCGCGATCATGATGAGCAACGCCCCGCGTTTCTTAAGCCGTCAGTGACTACGGTGTGCCTTTCGTAAATATTCCTATAATTGTTTAAAGTAAAGGCGCGTTCACACTCTTGCAACCGAGTACGACCGAGAAAGACTTCTTGGGACCGGATGCACTGAGCGGAGCTGGTCCTAAGATATCGCAAGAGGCTTAAAAACCGGTTTGGTCTCTCTCGGTCGCACTCGGTTGCAAGAGTGTGAACGGGCCTTAAGCCTTCGGTTAAATGTTAGGAATGTGTCGAGTTTGACTTATCTCACTTCTTGTTGCATGCAACAAGACGTCGGTCATCATCGACACGAAAGCGTCCAACGGATATCCGACGAACCGCTGGATGTACTTCGAGTGGGAGAGCAACATCCTCATCACATACATCGCGGTAGGTGTGCAGTAGTCGTTATCGCATGTGCGTGTAAAGCGCGAAACACATGTACGACGAAACCGTCCGATCCGACGTGCGGACTGCCGGAATGACCTTGGGGGGAGAGGGCTTTCGTAGCATCGGAGAGCGTTGAAAACCCTCGCCTCCGACCGTCGTATTGCGCGGTCGGACGTCGGATCGGACGGTTTCGTCGTACATGTGTTTCGCGCTTTATACCGTCTCGCGCGTATCTGCTGGACACGTCTGAAATATTTCGGAGAGCAAGTCGTCTGCTTCTTGCACGGGGGTTGCAATGACGTCAGAACGATGCCAAGTTCTGATTGGCTTTGATTGGAAGGATGCTGGGTAGACCTCAATGCTGGATGCCTCGAGGTCTACCCGCTATATTTTTGAATCAGCCAATAAGAGCTCGGGGATTTTGACATCATCGCAACCGCAGTGCAAGAAGGAGACGAACTTGCGCTCCGCGTTTGTTTAATGGTTTGTGACAGTCGCCTTGTCTTAGCAATCTGATCCAGCGGCCAGAACGAGGATTGGGGCCCCGTCCTAGACGGCCGCTGCATAAGTCAAAGGGGTCCTGAAGGGGTTCTTAGATTGTGTCGGAAAGTTCTTGTGGAACAGTTTTGCCTCGGCAACTGTAATCCGACAACTATTGACCTGTAAGAAGTATTTCAAACGCAAGAAGAGTAATAACCACGGGCTGTTACCGGCCGGGATGTAAACAGAGGACTTTTTGCTACTAAGGGAATGTCGGTCGTGTGTGCAGCACGTGGAGTTGCGAGCGTACCAAAGTTAAAATCGGGCACACGCAGCACGTGATGCCGCGCTCAGGGAATCAATCGAGTTATTGTGCTTGGAAAAGACCATTAAAAAAGATCGGTTATTTTTTGAAAGCTGGATGCACGAAGTCAAATGCTGGTTATTTCCCACCTCAGTATGACCCTCGGTCCTTTCCATGTTATTCAATATTGCCGGATTGAAATTTATATCACATTAATAGTGAGACGTATCACGGAAGAAGTTGAAACTATTACTAACATTAAAAAAAATAAAACTTTTTGCGAACTGTACAGGTGAAGCCGAAGTTTAACCAAAAAACATTTCCCTAAGTATATGTCTGTTACTGATACGTCTGCTGTCCATCTGAGGTTTCTCGGAGGTCATACTCGAGCATAATGCGACGTGTTTGATCAAATATGCGAGTAGGTTCACCCATTTATAAACGCGAGCCGCATTTTCTTTCCACAAGATTTGCAGAGCTTATGACGTCCGCCTTTCCTAAGAGCATAGCCAATAAGAAGCGCATGCGAATGCATTTTGATTCCTCATTCTTCGTGAAACTTACCCTGTGCTGGCATATGTCTCAAGACAAAAAATATGATTATCTGCAGCTGAGGAGGACATTGATGGCTTTAATTTCAAATGTAATGTGCGATAGTTTTTTTTTAGTCTGATACGTTATTTGCCTGGTTGCTCCGGATTTTGTGAAGCCGTGGGGAAACTAGTGGGGAAATCTAGCGGGGAAACTGAGATCGAAGGGCGTCACGCCCCACGACCTCAGTTACCCCGCTAGATTTAGCGGGAAAACTGACGTTACGTGACCTCAACCCCACTTCAGTTCAACCCCTCCCCTCCACCACCGAAAACAAATTGGCGAGAAAAATGATGTCTTACGACTTCATGTCACGCGACCTATACACAAATTCAGTTTCCCCGCTAAATTTAGCGGAAATATTGACGTCACATGACATGAAATCTCGCCACCTAAACTCAAATTCAGTTTTGCCGCCAGATTTAGCGAGTAAATTGACACCACGTGACCTGCACAGAAATTCAATTTACCCGCTAAATTTGGCGGCAAATTAACGTCACGTGGCCTCAACCCGAATTCACTTTTCCCGCTAAATTTAGTTGGAAACATTAGGTGACATGACTACGTTTCATATGACCTGTACACAAATTGAGTTTACCCACTAGATTTAGCGGGAAAATGGACGTCGTGATGATGATACGTGACCTATACTCAAATTAAGTTTCCCCGCTATATTTAGCGGGAAAATTTACGTCACGTGACCTACACATTATTTTGTTTGCCCGCTAAATTTAGCGGGAAAAATTGACACCTGACAGGCTGCAGCCCGTCATTTCCCACACTCTGTGGACGCAGGCCGTCCAGACGGGGAAAGTCAATTGGACAACTGGAGGCTTAGTTCGAGAAGGAATGCCTGGAGGTTAGTACCGCTAAACGAAGAACGGTTCACGTAGCAACACGATTGCAGGGCGTTTTGCGATCAACTTGTCTTGCTTTTTTTTTTTTTTTTTTTTTTTTGCGCGCGTCTAAATAAAGGCGTTTGTCTAAACTGGAGCCCATGTAGCTCCGTAGCTTTTTTCTTGAGTCGCAAGCACAGGATCCGAGCGGGAAGAGTAATGTTTAATGGCACCATGCGATGTGGGCAAATGCCGCCCGGTCGGTAACGAAGGTCAGCTCTTGGGTTAACGCTTTTCAAGTCATGCAGTAAAGTAGTTGCGGCGTTTGAACTTGGGCCCCAGGGGGTGGGAGTGAAGTGGTTGCCTTCCCTAAATTGCGCTTGTTCACCGCTTCGTGCAGTGTCTGCTACACATCGCGTTGCACTACTTCCTGCTGCGCATCGCCGACATCGCCAAGGCCGGGGGTCGGGTCGCGGACGCCTTCTGGATCACGAGGCGCATCATCGACATCACGCCCAACTCCGACCTCCCCGAGAAGGAGGACGACGATGTGAGAAACGAGCGGCGCCGTGTCGCTGACATGGACGTCAGCCTCATGCCCAAGGTGAGCGGGCATTGGGTAACTTTCACAATCGCGCCCTGTTCTGGTAGATTTTCAAACAAAGCTGCAATGTAGCGGGTGAAAACGACAAAAAACCGAGCTGAAAGACCTGTAATATAGTCACGATGAAAAGGTGCGCTATTTATAGACGAGTCGAGATGGTTGAAATAGAACCGAGTTGTTCCTCCGAGCTTCGTAGGTCTAGTCCTCCTTTTCCTCTTCTTCATCCAACATCCTTCTTGGTCGTTCTTCAACTATGTAATAATTTATATATCGTAAGTATTTCACCCTGATGTATATTTTTATAGAAATACACGTTCCTAGGTGTTGACAGTTCCATCTATGTTGCAGGATTTTTAAAGCTTGAAGGGAAAACACCATCCTTTTAAGACACATGCAATCGGAGTGTCGAATCGCAACTGAACCGAACCAAAAACCGGAATCGAAACATTATTCTTTGGTGAACCAGAACTCAACCGAACCGAAATCTTCGCCGCCATCTTGGAACGGAACCGGAACTAAACCGGAAGAAAGTATACCGCTAACCGATACAAAACGGTTCACGGTAACTATTTTTTAATAATATCACAAGCTAAACATTTGAGAATTAAAAATTGGCAGTTTAATTTTTATGTGTTGATCAAATCGTCATACACTCTAAAAAAAAGTTTGTGCATCTACTTTCACGCACAACACTCGGAGAGCCAATCAGCGCAATTTATTGAGGCAGCTCAGCTAATGACGATGCCGAAACATATGTTTAGATCAAAAAACGCAGTCTGAGTTGGGAGATTAAGCAATGCAAAACGTCACGCTTGCATTGCTTATTGTCACAACTCTGTCTGCGTTTTTTCTTTTTTAGCTCAGAGGGACACCCGAACGTTGACAGCCGCTCTGACGTCTCACAAGAGTGTCGTCAACACGTTCGTCCTCAAACTTCCACGATCTCGGTACTTCGTTTAAACTTCACAGTTTTTGGGTGCAAAACAAGGGCAATGAAGGACCACTGACAACAGGTAACACAAATGTAATTGTCGAATCAATACCCTAAACGGAGGAGGGTCAATAGTCCATAAAGAATAAGAAGTGTTATCTGACAGAGCAACGAAAAAAGAAAAGGAGAAGGGGGTAGTTTCAAGAACAGAAGTGTTGTAGAGGTTCCTCGGCCCCACGTTTACCACGAAGACAGGAGAACGTGGCCTCCAAAACTGCTTAGTTTTCAAAAACATTCTTGCCAGAAAGCGCGTTTTGTGGTGGCAGACGCTCGTCCCGTTCCTCACGATGCTGCACTAAGCAATAATAATTTGTGTATCTCAAATACATGACGTGCACTGACCTTACATTAGCTGCTACTGCGGCGGCCTTGCTGCTGAACGCATGCCTTCTCCAGCGTGCATTTTGCATTACCAGGTTTTATTCCTCCGCAAGAACAAATCGCAATGACCACCAGTATAGAGTGCGATGACGTCACGTGCAAAACATGTAAACAGTTAAGTTTCCTGGTGAAATGCGATGTTCCCAACTCAAGCAAAAGTAGATATCCAAGTTGTAACGATGTGTAGTATGCATATATAAAACAGTCTCGCAATGATATGCGGCAGCCTAACAAAATGTTAGAGCGCATGACTGATAAAGGACAGAGTTGCAAAGGGAATGGCCAAAGCAAGTGCACGCAAAAGCAAATATAACATTATCCTCCGCAGACAGTATTTCGCAAAGTTTCGAGCTTATGGAAAATGCACTTTTAGAAAAAAAGGTCACTATAGTCCTCCCCAAAAGAGAGGAACGCTCTTGATACATACATGTTCCTTCAGAAAAGGAGACTTTCGTCCTGAAAGCAGGGGAGCAAAGTTCCTCCGTCGCCTGCTTCTCACTATGGCGGCCCCGAATTGAGCAAATCGAGCTCAGTAAGGCTTAACGAGGACGCTACGTCTATTGTACGCGGCGAGAGCAGCAGCAAATAAAAGCGTAACACGAGCTTTCCGCAAACTGTGTTTATTTCCGAAGTCGGTTTCCCCCCTCAGGTAAAGAAACTTGCGTTTCGAAAGCAGTCATTCAGTCTTCTCATCGTCGGCACTGCGATGTTAAACTGAGACAACCGGTACCCTGTTACTTCGCGCACCTTACGTCTTACCTTTGCTATTCCTCGAGCTACAATTCGTTCGTTAGCGCGAACGAATTGATAGCACACAAAACCCAAGCATCGAGGAGAACGGTGGAGGTGTAATTCTATGGTCCGCTCGCGCTGGTCTTTCTCTTATAAAAGAGTCGAAGTAAATAATCATAATAAGGCTCTGACGAACGAGCGTGCAAGGCAAACTTTGTTTTAGACTTTTTGCTTTAGAACAATTACTACTGCAGACGCTAGCACGTGCAACGTGTGTAACTACCCGGTCGATTGAGTCAAGGCAATCCATTTTCCACAGACGATGCATGCCGACAATTATCGCGTTCATTTAGGCTTAGCAATGTCCAGAATCGAAAGACTATCTAAAAAATGCGGCGAGGTCATTCCTTATGCTTTGTGATTTAAGTGAAATAAGGCAAAGCGAAAGCCTCATGCACTTTTCGTTGCTGACTAACGCGCCCGATATTGCAGCTACAACGACATATTAGTTCTAAAGCGAGCGGCGCTCACTCACCGGGGTACCGCCATGTTTCCCCGCATCCCTACCGAACCAGTCAAGTGATTTCGCAATATCTCTCCTGGGTACTGCGGCTAACTTTAGCCGCGGTTAGCGCTTCGAGCAAACGGGCCCAGGAGGTTGACTAACCACAGAGCTCCTGACGTCTTCTGCCCAATCAAAGCTCTACCATGTTGGCACTTACATGCCTGGGTGAATCGGTTGGAAGTGAAATACGTTCTTCTTACCAGCAGGTGTACAAAAAAAGATTCTTTTATTTTTGAGGCGTACCGACGAGTGTTAAATCATATATTCATGTTTCAGGTCAGCAATACAGATTTAATAAAGATTTTTACAATGATATGGGTTTTCAATGAATGTTTTGGGGCGTTATCGTTCGACTCGCGTGATAGGATACGTGCGATGTATCCTATCACGAGGAAAAAACTATCTGGCGTTACTTTTTTTTTTTTTGTCTTTTTGTATAGGTGCTTCTCTTGGAAGATTGGCATTTCCAAAGTAAAGTGAACTTATTTATCCATTGGTTACATTGAATTACGATGTCCGGCGGGCCTTAATCTGGCGTGCCGAGTACGGGAGAGGTTGTTCCTCAGTGGCTATCGCTGGAAGAGTCTGCGAACGCTTATGAACGATGAACGCAGCCTCCCGTGGTGTACGTGCACGAGCTGCGCAAGGTGTACGAAGGAGGGAGCCAGTGCCGGCCCCGGCACAGCGTGAAAGTCGCCATCCACAACCTGTCCCTGGCTATCGACACGGGAGACATCTTCGGCCTGCTGGGGCCCAACGGGGCCGGCAAGACGACCACCATGAAGGTCATCGTCGGGGAGGAGAGCCCTTCCTGCGGGAGGGTGAGACGGTGCATGTTGACCCTGTACTACTTACTCTTACGACACTGATGTCCGTTGTAATACACTGCTGATACTGCAAGCCGAAAGATTACGTACCTACTGGACTTCCGTAAATGGCGAGGACAAGCACTTCCATTCGCAACTTACGATGTTTCTACGGTGTGACAATATCGCTGTCTAGTTTCTTGGTTTTCTGACTTACACAAATAATGTATGTTCTACAATCACTCGTATAAAGTCAAAGCAGAATTACTAACACGTCATTAACCTAACAGCGTACAGCTGTCCAACGTCGGTCACCCAGATGACACCAGCATTTTTATAGGGTTCAGCGCGCCCTCTATAGATCGTGAAAGTTGCGAATACCTTTTAGTTCTATCCTTGTTATTTTATATACAGGTACACCCTAAAATTGCATGCCGTGTAGTTTCTAAATTTAGGCGTTTTTATTACAATTTGCGGAAATTAAAAATGAGCTCCAAAGCTTGCGGTCATCGAAGGCTTATGTTCAAGTGGATCAGTGGCTTCCGATGGCGTACAGCAAATTTCCAGCTGAAGTGCTTGATCAATTGGATAAGTTAATAACAGATGTGCATCAGAAACAGCCGTGATCGGACGTGCTTGCGGTCTTTAGAGGCGGACTGGTTAAGGCGAGCGTGTTGCGATCATGAATACTTAATTTAGAAAGAATAAAACACGGACGACTTTCACAGACAACCACACTCTTTCATTTAGCCAACTCGAAGGAGGCCAAGCCGCCCTTCGATAACAAACACCACACCCACTTCAGTGAATGTGCGACTGAGAAGGTGTTCTCGATGCTCCTCAAGTACGGAGCTGAATGCATTGGCCAAACTGGTTGTTGCATAAAAGATCGTCTATGAGCGCATCAAAACGAGGCAACATCAAAAGCCGACCATCGTACAGATTTCATCGCTGCTCATGCGAAGAACCAAACCTTGACTGTACCAAGGTCCTGGGAACAAACACATCCTCAGTGATTCGGATGGGAAATCATTGAAACATTCGTCATCGAAAAAGCAAAACAGAACGTCTCATATGCATCGTTAGCCCTGAAAAGACGTGCTAGAGAATTTTTTAGGCCAGAGCCAGAAAAATCATAAACATGGCCACTCACGATACGGTGACTGAATCCTTATTAGCGCTCCCGTTCGTAACCTCCTTTCATTCAGCCGTCGCCCGTTCTGGTCAACGCGCAAATTTTTAACGTCCGGAAATAAACATTCGTCATTGTTAAATGATAGTGTGGTTGTCTGTGAAAGTACTCCGTGTTTTTATAATTACATATTAAGTATTTAGAGGTAATATTGACCCTTATTGTGAAGTCACTTAGTTTTAATAATAACCTTTGAATCAGTAAACAGTTCCCGTTAAAACAAACTCTCCCTCTTTTCAAAGCGAGCAGAGGGCCAATCACTGCAATCTACAGAGGATAAAAAGAATGACAGGCACTAAAAAAAAAGTGCCACAAAAAACGCGAACTGTGCAGGTCTAATGGGCATGACTTTCACTTCGTCGTGCCAATCATATCTTTAATGCATACTGTATTACAGCGATAGTTACTCTCGGGTCTTCAAACCACTCGAAATGACGTCCGTTGTCGTTGTAGCTCAAACACAGGGTGTCACAAAAAAAAAAAAAATACACTGTCTTTTTTACCGCAAAAATGAACTAGGCATCGCCGAACGCGCATTCTCCGCCCAAAGGTAGAGCTGGAGGTCACAACCAGATGCAAAAGTTTCAGCCCGATCCGATAACTTAATCAAAAGTTATAAGTCATTTTCTGAAAATTTCAATGAGAAAATGGAGCCCATTTTTGCTCGTTTTCGGTTTCTGGTGCCATAGAGCCCCATGTGTTTGAAAACTCATTTGGCCGCCATTTTCCCATTAAAATTTTCAGAAAATCACATAACTTTTGACTGAGTTATCGGATCAGGCTGAAACTTTGGCATCTGATTGTAACCTCTAGCTCTACCTTTGGGCGGAGAATGAGCGTTCGGCGATGCCTAGTTTATTTTTGCGGTAAAGAAGACCGTGTAAATTTCCTTTTGTGACACCTTGTAGTTGCCATAGTAGGGCGTAGGGTGTCCGTCGTCTATATCGCCAAATGCTCAAAAAAAATGGCCCGCCGCGGTGTTTTCAGGATTGGATCCTGGGTCCGTCGCACGTGAAGCGGGCGCGTTACCACGGAGCTACGCCACAGCTGGGACCATGAAATGACCTTTCTACTTTTGCCCAGATAACTTTTACATTAAACCTTCAATGTTCACTGAATGCCGAACAGGCATCCGTTTTCGTCTCGGTTCATTAACTTCTACGCAAAAAACTTAATGAAATATCGACTTTTTCTTTCTCTCCAACTGACCGCAAAACAAGCTGCGGCGTAATTTTGACGGTTGTGACGGTACTCTGGCACAGGAACCGGAAGTTGTTTCGGCAGTTGGCAGTGGCGGATCCAAGGGGGGGGGGGGGGGGCGGTGGGAGCGATCGCCCCCTTCCCCAAACGCCTCGCCAGGCAACCCCCCCCCCCCCCCCCCCCCTTCTCCGGGGTTCTTCGTCAGCTCGAAGAAAAAACGTAGGCAATCGACGCGAGAAACAAAAGATTAAAACAGCGGTGGGTGGGCTTACCTGCTGGGCGCTTCCAAAGTGGGGTTTATCTCCGTCAAGGTCACGGTACGTCTTCCCGACAGGGACGGCGCTAGGAGTTTCGAAGCGGAGAGACAGTGGGGAGGCGCACCAAATATCAGGGTCCTCGACTGCAGGCACACTTCCAAACAAGGCCAGCACGTCGAGCACGGGGGGAAAATACCTTTCCCTCTCTCTCTCTTTGTCTCCCTCTCTCTCTCTTTAGGGGTTGTCTGCGAAAAATTTGTGCCCTGAAAGCTCCCAAAGGCAGACGCCAAGCAGCCTTCCTCAAGGGTAGCGGATTATCCTTCCTCTCCAGGGGCCGCCTTTTCATCCCTTTTCGTTTGATGGTTTCTTCGTGGTTCTGGGCTTGTCTTTTGGCATGTCTTTTTTGGCTTGCTTTGAGATGCTGTCGCCCACGGGCTCACTAAAGGTATCTTATTGGCACTGTGTGCTCATTTCTAAGGGAAGTGCGGAGGGGACGTACCAGGAGGAGACGTTCCAGGAAGGGGGGGGGCGGGGGGGATGCAGCTTGTACAACCAGGTGACCAATCGCTTTTCTTCTCAACTGAGAGAGGAAGCAAATGCTCTGGGTACAGTGTAGTCTGGGTCTGGGCTTCTCCTGAAGACGCTCCAGACTTCTTCACGACCTTGCTTAATCCTCGCCTCCATCCCTCACTGAGGATCAGTGCCGCAGCGCGGAATACAGAAAGAAACCGACGAGTGCCAGAAGGGGGAGATGTTTCCTGTAATGGGCTTCATAATGCCTGCGGTACGACTTCTCGTGGCGGGAAGCTAATAAAAGAAAGATAAACGGTACGAGCACTCTAAAGGCTGGAGGCTGCTTACACGGAGTCCTCAAGCCGACGCCGTACGCATTTATTTGTATACAATGCCGCTTCAACTTAGGGTGGCGGGACATATTTTAGGAAAGGCGCCCGCTACCCCTTGTCTCCCCTTGGCGCCGTCTTTTCCAGTTAAACGCGGCTCCTGTGGATTGACGGCAGAGCTTTCGCGCGGCTTTGCAGGAGCGAATATCTGTGTGTCGAACGGACTTGGGGAAAACGAGCCATTTCAAACATGCGAGTATACATAAATTAAATAGACAGTGCCTGTGCCAGTTCGAGTGAACACCGACTCCCAAACATCCATGCTGCAGTCGTGATCGGCCTTTAGCCCAGTTGAGATTCGCCGACCTTACAACCGCTCTGCCCTATCATATCTCTGCACCTGTCCTCTCGACATTGACGAATGAGCTAACTACCCAGAAACAAGTAAGTGTTCCTTTGATACAGAAAATATCCAGACGAAGTGCAATTGAATATAATTTGGAAGGATTCATTGCTGGTTTAAGGTCTTGTCTAAGTTCAAAAGTTATAGTTGCCGAACTGCAACATGCTTTCAAAAATATTCAACAATTATATGCTTTCGTTCTCTCAAGTTGCATCCAGAACACGTGAAAACACGAGTTTGGGTTGGCAATGCAGCATGTGCTGCGCTTTGGACATCCCAAATATACGACGAACATCCAACGAACTTGCAGGGCGGGTGGTTCTCATTTGAACCCGTTCGCATTTCTACCTTCTCGTTTTTACCTTCTCATTTCAACCCAGCGCAAAACAACTTTCGCGTTTCTCCCTTTCTCATTTAAACCGTTCTCAAAACAAACTTTCGGGTTTTGACCCTTCTCAAAACGACTTTTCTCATTTTAACCTTTCTCATTTCCAATTTTCTCAAAACATACTTTCTGGTTTTGACCATTGTTAGAAGGACTTTTCTCATTTTAACCTCTCTCATTTCGAACCCAAATTAATCCAACATCATGATCTCGCAATCTTTCTGCGGTATTTATGGCGAATTCGGGTAATTAATTGCCTTCGAGCCCTTGCCTGTGGCACCGGCGACCAAAAACGCGCCAGCGGCGTATCACGTCTCCACTCGAATGCAAAGCACAATGAACTGGCGTTTTTATTTGACTCGGTGGCGAGTGAGCTCTGTTAACTTCTTCGATCATTCTATGGTACCATGAGCACGCTGCATACGCCAACAACATAAATTACGACTGTGTGTAAACAGAAGCGGCTTCACAAAACTTTTCAAAATATTGGCATTACCACAGTCCGTACAGCTGACAGAATATTAAAATGTAAAATCAATGAAAGGGCAGATGTATAAATCAGTGTAGTGCTGCCCGCACGCGCGTCAAATTTCAATAAACTTCGTTTGGATTTTTGATTAACTGTTGCCACGCAGGCTTGCCAGCGTCGCTTTCCATATTCTGTTTACTGTTAGTAGAGAATTTTTGTAGATCGTTCCCATGACTCCGATAACGATACCCGACACTCCGCCACCGCCTCCCTTGCGCAGGCATAGTATCGTTATCGGGGCTATCGGGGGTATCGGAACGATCTACTAAAACTTTCTATAACCTTTTTATAATCCTCAGTCTTCTCATTGCACCCACCCTCCTTGAAATTGTAATGCGTGTTCAAGTTTCAAACTGCACCACTATGCATACTTTTTTTTCTTCAGCGGTGTAATACCTTGTTATTACAGAGTTGTAAAATAAAGTGATGTATGATGCAGCCCGTGTCTCAGAGCAAACATACCTTGCTCAGGCTGGATAAATTTTTGCAAAAATGTTGACTATCTTTGAAACATAAATTATCTTTCTCTTCGTTGTTTTTGCTATCTTGTCTCGGAGCACAAAAGGGTGCCTCTCTCGATGGCTTCGTTTGCCACTCGAACTCGCTATTTGCCGCCTCAGCGAACATTGTTTCGTTTGGTTCCCCATCCCGATTCGGATGTGACGATACCGGATACAGTCTGGCAGACAAGCTGCCCGATTTCTTGGAGCTCGGGAAACCTTCTGCTTGTAAATTGCCGGTACACGCCTGAGAAGCGCAACCCGAAAAGCTTGCACTCGCCACCCTTTGACCACGCGAATGCCCTTGCCGAAGATGTGGGAAAACTTTTTTTCAGGGAAAATGACCATCCGAATTGGCCATTACAAGCAACAACACACGACTAGCACAATGATCCATCCGCTCCAAACGACGACATCTTAATGACATACAGCGACAGAAGAGAAATGAAGCACTGAATCTGCGCTAGCACTTTTGAAACCACGTCACCATGTGACCGCGTAGCTACGTCAACAAACTCGGGGTGGCGCGCAGGCATAGGGAAAATTGTTTCATGTGCTATGCAAGAGATGGTGCCGCTTCGCTTCATCTTCAACCTTCATCCTCAACTGTTTTTCCTTTTTTCTATACCTCACTACGGTGTTCAAATGACAACGGGTTCAAATGAGAAAGGGTCGAAACGCGAAAGGTTAAAACGCGAAGGGTGTTTTGCGAATGGGTTCAGACGAGAAGGGTTCAAATGAGAATGGGTTCAAATGAGACGGGTATAAACAAGAAAGGGTCGAAACGCGAAAGGTTAAAACGAGAAGGGCGTTTTGCAAATTGGTTCAAACGAGAAGGGTTCAAATAAGAATGAGTTGTTTCGAGATACACCCGGGCCATTTTTGTCGCTTGTTTGCAACGTACTCGCTCCGCTGATTTAAGCCGCTCTTCCCGTTGCCGCAGCAGTTGAGCACTAGCTCCAACCAGAATGTCTGCCAAGGCAATGTCTTTAAGCTGCCCTAAATCGACTGCTCACGTAGTGTCGGTCTGAAACCCATGTTTCAGAAAGGATAGTGTCACCACAATTTTCGAGATACTTACCTCTAGCGTGGTCACCCAAAAGGTTTTAATTCAAAGGGTTCATCCCCGACAGGTAAACCGATACAAAAGCTCTCAAGATCTATATTATGTTATCCGAGTTTAGTAAAAACGATAACTCCACAAAAAAATATAAACACTCCCCCCCCCCCCCCCCCCCGCCGTTTTACACCGAGGAACCGCCCCCCCTAAAATGGAGGTCTGGATCCGCCCCTGGCAGTAGGAGAATGGGAGCGTTAACGGCGGCGAGTTGGGGGTGCGCCGGTAGCTTTGACTACGCTGATGGCGCTGATGTCACCGACGTAATTTCGGAATTGGCGCCTCTCATCGCCGTGATAGCTATGGAAACATCGCAGCTGAGCGAAATTCAATTAGATATGTTGCGCTACGGCGACAGCATGGGACTAGTCCCATACGCCGGTATGCCTGTTCCGGGGTTGCGGGTCCGAATGACTCGACAGTAATTTAGCGGATGCATATTGCACTGTTCGTTAACAGTGGAGTTGTCTACACTTAAAGCACTCGTTATTCACCACATGGTGAAATTTGTTTGATGCTCGCGATGTGACTCACCGTGGTCCTTTGACGCTTGGCGAGTCTCTCCTGTTCGGGGGGCGACGGTAGCCGAAGCTCCGAAATCGTATCAGGTTTCAGGCGGAGGGCTTTTGGAACCTGCCCGCATTCGCAGAGAACACTATGAATGTGGCTGTAATCACGCTCGGCGTTAAAATGTTCCGAGCATACACGAATGACCGTAGACCCGGGGTCCCTCAAACCGATGAGCCTGCACCAAGTGCTTCGACGTGGTTCATCGAGTGGCAAGTGGTAAAACTGCAACTGTTTCTTTTTAACCACCGGACTGCAGAAACTATAATTCGGGCACTTCAATACACTGCAGCCTTTCTGCTAGCCAACGAGAGATCGATCACAAACAATGTAAACACTACTCGAACAGTCAGAAAACGAAAGTCTTCCCTGCGAAGAAAGCGCGGCCAGGAGCAAACCCGCTCAGCAGACGACGCTCGTCGGTTTACTGCGCAGGCGCAGTAGGGTCTTTCTCTTGCTTCGTTTACCACATGATAGATGGCGCTTGGCTCTCAGCACAAAATGGCTAGGCGGCGTAAGCTACCGTCCGATCCAAAGGGCTCAGCCGGATTCATCCATCCATCCATCCATCCATTTATCAAATTCGGCAATCTTCGTCACATCTCTAATTATGTTACAAAATGTGGATCTGAATATTGTTTAACAAAACTTTTAGGAAACATTCGCCGGATATTTATTGTTTATGATCACGGTGCTGCTGAAGTAGGCTCTTATCTAATAGGCGCAGGGGCGGATCCAGACCTCCATTTTAGGAAGGGGGGGGCGGTTCCTCGGTGTAAAACGGCGGGGGGAGGGGGGGGGAGTGTTTATATTTTTTGTGGAGTTATCGTTTTTACTAAACTCTGATAACATAATATAGATCTTGATAGCTTTTGTATCGGTTTACCTGTCGGGGATGAACTCTTTTAATTAAAACCTTTCGGGTGACCACGCTAGAGGTAAGTATCTAGAAAATTATGGTGGCACTATCCTTTCTGAACACCATAACGCAAGGAATTTTGTAGTTCATAGGAAACGGGATTACTCCATTCGCGTGGCAGCGCGCTAGAAATAGAAAAATAAGTTTAACTACTGGGGATGAATGTTTGGTGCTATAGCGGCTGTGACAATTGCAGACATTGTAACTTGATGGCTCAGATATCCCCGGCGGGGCTACAACTTTTGGGCTCCTTTTGCTTGAATATTTATATATTCTCGTTACACCCGCAGAGTATGTACGCAAAACCAAACTTTTCCAACTACACGGAGGAAGCTCATGCAGCTAATGACAGTGCGAAAACCGTTTTAATTAAAAACTCGGCTGTTCTTTGAGATTAAGCTTGCCATAGTAGTTAGAACTTTATATTCAGTGCCAAAATGCAGAACGTGGTTTTAAAACATACTTTTCATTGCCACCGGTTGCTTCAATGGAGCGAGTACGTTGCAAACAAGCGACAAAAATAGCCCGGCGGCTTCGACGCTGCTCGCGGTGTCAAACACTGTTGACGCAGCGAGCGAAACGAACGCTGCCAGGCAAGTTCGTCGGTTGTTCGCCGTATATTGGGAATGTCCAGAGCGCAGCACATACGGCATTGCCAACCCAAACTCGTGTTTTCACGTGTTCTGGATATACTCGAGAGAACGAAAGCGAATATTTGTTGAATATTTTTGAAAGCATGTCGCAGTTCGGCAACTATAACTTTTAAACTTAGACAAAACCTTAAACCAGCAATGGATCCTTCCAAATTATATTCAATTGCACTTCGTCTGGATATTTTCTGTATGAAAGGAACACTTACTTGTTTCTGGATAGTTAGCTCATTCGTCAGGGTCGAGAGGACAGGTGCAGAGATATGATGGGGCAGAGTGGTTGTCCGGTCGGCGAATCTCAACTGGGCTAAAGGCCGATCATGACTGCACCGTGGATGTTTGGGAGTCGGTGTTCACTCGAACTGGCACAGGCACTGTCTATTTTGTTTGCTCATTTTCCTCAAGTCCCTAGGTAGGGAATCCGAAGCCGCAGTTGCAAACCAGCAAGCCCTGCCCTCTGTTCCGTTCGACACACACATATTCACTCCTGCAAAGCCACGCGAAAGCTCTGCCGTCAATCCACAGAAGCCACGTTTAACCCGAAAAGTAAAGACGGCGCCAAGGAGAGACAAGGGGTAGCGGGTGCCTTTTTTAAAATATGTCCCGTCACCCTAAGTTGAAACGGCATTGTATACAAATAAATGCCTACGGCGTCAGCTTGAGGACCCCGTGTAAGCAGCCTCCAGACTTTAGAGTGCTCATACCGTTTATCTTTCTTTTATTAGCTTCCCGCCTCGAGAAGTCGTACCGCAGGCAGTATGAAGCCTATTAGAGGAAACATCTCCCCCTTCTGGCGCTCGTCGGCTTCTTTCTGTATTCCGCGCTGCGGCACTGATCCTCAGTGAGGGATGGAGGCGAGGATTAAGCAAGGTCGTGAAGAAGTCTGGAGCGTCTTCAGGAGAAACTCAGACCCAGACTACACTGTACCCAGAGCATTTGCTTCCTCTCTCAGTTGCGAAGAAAAGCAATTTGTCACCTGGTTGTACAAGCTGTATCCCCCCCCCCCCCCCCCCCTGGAACGCCTCCTCCTGGTACGTCCCCTCCACACTTCCCTTGGCAATGAGCACACCGTGCGAATAAGATACCTTTAGTGAGCCCGTGGGCGACAGCATCTCAAAGCAAGCCAAAAAAGACATGCCAAAAGACAAGCCCAGAACCACGAAGAAACCATCAAACGAAAAGTGATGAAAAGGCAGCCGCTAGAGAGGAAGGATAATCCGCTGTGTATAGGATCGTACCCTTGAGGAAGGCTGCTTGGCGTCTGCGTTTGGGAGCTTTCAGGGCACAATTTTTTTGCAGACAACCTCCAAAGAGAGAGAGGGATACAGAGCGAGAGAGAGAGAGAAAGGAGACTAGATATATTGAAGGTATTTTCCCCCCGTGCTCGACGTGCTGGCCTTGTTTGGAAGTGTGCCTGCAGTCGAGGACCCTGATATTTGGTGCGCCTCCCCACTGTATCTCCACTTCGAAACTCCTGGCGCCGTCCCTGTCGGGAAGACGTACCGTGGCCTTGACGGAGATAAACCCCACTTTGGAAGCGCCCAGCAGGCGCGTCCACCCACCGCTGTTTTAATCTTTTGCCCTCGCTTCGATTGCTTACGGTTTTTCTTCGAGCTGACTAAGAACCCCGGGGGGGAGGGGGGGGCTTGCCTGGCGAGACATTTGGGGGGGGGGGGGGCCGATCGCCCCCACCACCCCCCCTTGGAGCCGCCACTGAATAGGCGACGTGGATTCAGCTGACGTGCTGCGGTTCCGCGGATATACATCGCAGTAAAGAGGCAGAGAGCTTTCCACTGATCTCTATGACAATTGCTGGATCGCGCTTCCCCGCTTGTTCGCTGCAGCGCAAGTGAAGCCACCGGACTTCACTCGCTTGGGATACGATTTGCCGTTTTTGCTAGCCTTTGCTGCGGTTTTCCAGCGTGCTGTAGACACGTTTTCTACTCGTTCGTCGTCATTCCCCGAAGAAGTTTTTTGTAGACTCTGTGTATTGTTCAGACTTGCCGTTGTGAACACGTGGAAAATTTTACGAAAGTGCAGTGTCGCAGGAAAAAGGCACAACGCGTCGAAAGGAAGGGCTGGCGGCGTGTTCAAAGCTTCCTTGGCACGCCGAAGTGCCGTGTCTCTGTGCCTTCGTACGCTTGGATACCGACCAAGAACCGACGCCGTGTGTATGTGTTTAGCGAGTGCAATGTGCGTGAAGCTGTTCGTGCCTCTGGATCAGCGTCTTTTCCCCTCGCGGTTTAGGAACGAGCTTAATCCAGCGTTTACTAGCGACGGAAGATGGGGGGAAGGTACGTCTTTTTTTCGTCCTTAGACGATTTACACAATACCGTGCACAACAGCTCCTCATCACTGATCATTGCTGGCTTATTATCAACCTACTTAATTGCACTTGACGTTTGAGCGCGGCTCGCCTAATTGTAATTGGTCAACAGATTGCACACGACCATATCGGCCGCGCTTCAAAGATTTTCATTCTCGCCGTCTTGTACTTTTGCTTTCGAAAACCCCCCTGGCTCCACAACGTTGCCCTATTCGTGCTCCCACGGAATCTATTAGAGTAGATTTGGGACATAGCCATGGTTAATATAGTACATAAGAACACGTACAGATCTCCCCCTTTTATTGATAGCAACTCACCGGAACAGCTGGACGATCCAGAACTCCGTGGCCGATATATATAAATGATCTAAAGGCTTCTACGCGCGACACACGTTCAGAACTTTGGCGCGGCGTCAATTCTTGACCGGTATCCAAGCGTGCGAAGGCACAAAGATGCATCACTCGGCGTGCCAAGGAAGCTTTGATCACGCCGCGACACCGGCGACACTTGTTTTCGACGAGTTGTACCTTTTGATACGGCTTCACGCACATTGCACTCGCAAAACACATCCACACGGCGTCGATTCTTGGTCGGTATCCAAGCGTGCGAAGGCACAGAGACACGGCACTTCGGCGTGCCAAGGAAGCTTTAAACACGCCGCCAGACCCTTGCTTTCGACGAGTTGCGCCTTTTCCTGCGACACTGCGCTTTCGTAAAATTTTCCACGTGTTCACAACGGCAAGTCTCAACAATACACAGAGTCTACAAAAGACTTCTTCGGCGGTGTGGAGGTCTTTACCTATGAGCAGTATGGCACATTATAATGTCTGATGACCAGATAATGCTCCAGGGGTTACATTTATTCCTAGAATTCTCACGTTATTCTGGCAAATTACTACCATTTTCTTGATCCCCTTTGTATCCCAGGTGGCCGTGGGCGGTTTCGAGATCACGTCCAACATGTGCCAGGCGTTCAAGATGCTGGGCTATTGTCCCCAACACGACGCCCTCTGGAACAACCTCACCCTTCAGGAGCACCTGCACCTCTTCGGTGCTCTCAGGGGAATCAAGTCCCAAGAGATCGGCCCCGCCACTGCGTGGTAAGCACGGAGCTAAGGCCGCAGACGCCACAAGTATGATCTGTCTACAGCAACCAGCATGGCTGATCTGCTTCGCGTAAAGAAGTTTTTTGAAGGCCTTACGAGGTTTTTCGGCCGCACCGGCTTGTTCCCAAACGCTTTTTCGTGTTCAAGATTCGGGGGAAATTTAAGCCTCACGCTGGAAACTAAAAAATTATAACAAAGGTCACCTAATTGAACCGAACTGCTGAAAGTGAGAGAATGCGGCAAAAAATATCGCAATGGTCCACCAAAAAAGGTGTATAGTTGGAGTCGGTCCGCCACTCTCTGGACAGCCGAGAAATTTTCAAAAATTTCACCTGCTCACCGACATGTTCTTTGTTGCCGGTTGCTTAAGATGCCTTGAGGTCAATCTTAATGGCTTCAAAGATTGAATCCGTTGTCACCTTTTTCATGCTCAAGGCGAGCATCTACTTATGCCAAGAGCAGAGATCTTGTTGGCCTTAAGTGCATCTTTCAAAAGTGTCTTGAAAGTTGTTAGCAGTAACGTACCCAACTTTATTTCGTTTCATTTCATTGAATTTTATCGCCTTAATTTTTTTTGAGAAAGGCATTACAATAGAGGGCGTGAAATTTGATATTCTACAATAACAATAATAAAAACAAAACGAAAAAAAAAAACGTATAGAAACATTATGTAAACATTATTCGAACATTTTAGAAACATTGCGTGAAAAAAATTTGTAAATACTGCCAGTTACCAAGCTTGAGGGCAGGCTATTACCATCTAATATGCATAATGGGAGGAGTGAGCATTGAAATCTGTTGGTTTTAAAAGAATGGGTTCTGTATACTCCAGCTTAGTTCTGACTAGAGTAAAATAAGCTAAAATGTTTAACCAAGGAATTCGCAGGAAAAATATGCCTTCTAAAAATCCGAATGTTTTGTTAGATTAAGAAAAGTTGCAGTTGACGTGACTTTTCCATGATCAATCCTCGGAGAGGTACACTCCTAAACATTTAGATGTGTTCAGTCACTCAATGTCACCAGATAAAATAGAATATGAAAACCTAACATTGTTGAATCACATTACTTTGAATTCATCCTGATTGGTGGTCAAGCGCCATGATTGACACCAAGTTAATGCTTCAAGATCTTGTTACACGCCTATACAGTCGTCAAGGGAAGAAATATTTCAATCGGGCACAAGGGCATAAGCCTATAATCTAATTCTATTTGATAATGAACAGAAATGATAGTTTTTATAAATTAGGAAATGTACTCTGAAAAACGCCAGTGCGTCTACTTCCCCGCATTGCAGTCGGAGAGCCAGTCAACGCAACTTACGGAGGCAGCTCAGCCAATGGCGAAGCCAAAACATATGTTAGATCAAAAAACGTAGTCTGAGTTGTGACATTAAGCAATGCACAACGTCACGCTTGTATTGCTTAATGTCACAACTCTGACCAGTGTTGCGGAATGGGCACCCCCATTCAATTCCAATTCCATTCCGGGGAATTAGAGTTTGCGATAATTCCATTCCTTTCAACTCCTAAGAATGGAGACACTGGGCCCATTCCCACTTCTGGAATGGCTGAGTCGCTCCATTCCAGTCCTCTAATTCCTAAACGTTAAAAGTGTCACTTGACAGCTGCATTACGTTGCAGGGTTGGGCAGAAATATTCAGAAATGTATTTGGAAATACAAATACTGGGATAGATGAAAATAGTTGCTAAGATACTGATACTCAAGTCTCAAATATATCCATAAAAATGTATCGTAATACGTATCGAAAATACATTTTAAAAATAGTCAAAAAGTCTTTGCAAATACAAATACAAGAATACATTTTAGGGAGGGCAGAAATATAAATACTGATAATACAATACATTTTTCAAATTTCTTTGAGACGCCAACTGAGATGAGGCTTTAAATTTGAAGTGGGAGTTTTTTGTTTTTTTTGTCCCGAAATTACTTTTCCGCAGGCTTGGCACTTCGCCTTGAAGGTGGTGGTTCCGAACGAAGAGTCCTAAAGGGGTTTAGAAAACGTTCCATCAAAGATTGACCGCGGTCCCTTCCCTGGCATCCTGTCTGACTGACCAGTGATGCGAAAAAACTTCGACCTCTAAAATAAATTTCATCAAAACATGACCACTTCCCTGTCCAATAAGGGCGCCCCTGTCAGCACTGATCACATGAAGTCACGGTGGGATGAACTATACTCCGCGACAACTTTGCTTGGCAATGCAGTGGAAGGTACGTCCCGCGTCCCCTCTCGCATTTTGAGTGTACGCAGGCTCTCCTCCTCCCCCTGAAATGGGGGAGGATGAGAGCCTGCGTACACTCGAAATGGGAGAGGGGACGCGGACGTACTTTCACTGCATTGCCAAGAAAAGTTGTCGCGGAGTATAGTATTCTTCAATCTGTAGGTGTTGCCTTGAACATGAAACTTTACCCACGCTGCTGTATGAAAGGACACTACATACTTTCGTTGTAGCTGACCTCGTTGAAGACCATGCAGGCAGTTGCATTTGGAATTTTCGGGAAAAGTGGACCACCTGAAGCATCCTGAAGCGCATGTATTATCTTCTGTTCGGTTGAAAAATCGATACGGTGGCATCCCTGTTGTGACGGTCCTTCCTGCCGCCTCTCCGCCTCCAACGCATGAATGGCAGTCTTCAAGTTTCGCCTAGCATCATTCAAACGGAGACCTCGTGGATTGCGATCTGAGATGGCCGGCACAGGTGCGAGCTCTTCCAGAAACAGCGCGCTCGAGACGAGTCGAAAGTGTACGAAGTTTTGGGTCCGCACAGCGAGGCCACGTCTGGCCTCCTTCCTGGGTATCGGATCACCAGAGCAGCAGGTCACGTTCACGTCGGCTGATGACGTACCAGCCGTGCAATATTACACGCGCAGACACATTCGGATATGTGTTGAACTTCACTGGTGAAAGGCGCCGCTGCCGCCCCCCCCCCCCTCCCCTCCCTCCTCTGTTCTTTGCATTGAGGCTTGTTTTTTGTATTGCATTTTTTTTTTCTTTTGCGCATAAGTCTGCTAGGGCCTTACGCGGGTTCGCAGTTTCCCCCTCATTTTATTTCTGAGCAACTGACACCCTGACTGCTCGGTATAGCTGAACGTAATAAATAAATAAATAAATAAATAAAATATAAAGAACTTGGCCCATTCCATTCCCATTCCATTCCGGGCAAAAGGCAACTAATTCCATTCCCATTCCATTCCCCTGAACGTTGCCGCCATTCCATTCCCATTCCATTCCGGGGTCGCGAAAATGCGGAATGATTCCGGAATCATTCCAACTCTGGAGTGGCAACACCGCAACACTGACTCTGACTGCATTTTAGAGCGCAGCTTTTAGGTGCCCATTTCCGGATTGAGCGGCGTCGCCGTCGGCGTAACCGCGCGGTGCATTATGGGTAAATTTCCCCGCCAAATATAGCGAAAAAATTTCCCCGCTAAATCTAGCAGGAAGATTTCCCCGCTACACCTAGCGGAAAAATTTCCCCGCTAAAACTAGCGGAAAAATTTCCCCGCCAAATCTAGCAGAAAAATTTCCCCGCTAAATCTAGCGAAAAAATTTCCCCGCTAAATCAGCGGAAAATTTTCCCCACTAAATTTAGCCGAAAAATTTCCCCGCTAAATCTAGCGGAAAAATTTCTCTGGGGGGTCACGTGACCCTCCCCAGGTGACGTGACCCCCCACGTGACCTTGGGGAGGGGGTCACGTGACCTTGGGCGCAAAGTGGCCTCCGGGGGGGGGGGGGGGGGTCGCGTAACCCCCCGGGGTCACGTGACCCCCCCCCCGTGACCTTGGGAGTCAAGTGACCCCCGGGGGCTCATGTGACCTCAGGGGGAGTCGCGTGACCCCACCAAGGTCACGTGACCCCCCCCCGAGAACACGTGACCCTGAGTACCCTTCCCTCCTCCTCCTCAAGAGCTGCGCTCTAATTCGGTGTTACAGGGAGTTTTAAACGGCTTTAATTTTTTTGGGTCCAAACATATGTTTCGGCATCGTCAATCGCTGAGCTGCCTCCATATGTTGAGATGATTGGCTCTCCGAGTGTTGGGCGGGAAAGTAGAAGCACTGGCTTTTTTTTAAAGTGTAGCGGCCCTAGAACATGACCATGAGGGACGCCAGAGGCGAAATCCTGAGGAAGGGTAGTGCATTATCGACGATCACATATTGAGCACGATGTGACAGGTATGCTTGAGTCCAGGAGACAATGTTACTGTTGACGTTTCGATATGTGAGTTTGGATATTAATCTGTTATTGGGGAGACGCGGCCGATGGATTTTTAAAAGTCTTTGAAGACTGCGCTTGTTTGTTTGAAAGAATGCAGATTGGTATGCATATCAGCTGTAAGTTCAAACTGTTGGGTAATACACGAAAGATTCTTACAAAAACCCTGCTGATTGGAGAACAACAAGTTGTTGCTATCCGGATGTGACCTTATCCTGCTTTTGACTTCGGTATGACAACGTCATATACAATGGCATAAACATACGAAAGCGAATTGAACGTTTGGTTTAAAAGTAAACACTAATTAAGCTGTGTTCCCTTGCTTGTTTCAGGTTAATGGAGAAGCTGAACATTCAAGAACACGCTGGAAAGCGAGCGAAACAACTCTCCGGCGGAACGAAGCGGAAGGTTGGTGTTCAGCTATGATCGAGCTGCGATTTTTTCGGGAGACATAATGCCAGGAAGAAACTTGTGTTTCTACCAAACCTCACCGCCTGTACTTGTTATGGACATTACTATCTTTATGCCTTAAGTTCCGACGCGCTACAACTATGTAGGGCACATCGCTCTTGCGGCGGATTACAAACAGGTGCACTATGCAAGGTTTTGGCTTCATTAAGACAAAGCCGTAAAATGAATACCTATCTGACTTCAGAAACACCTAAATCGTGTCACTAATTCGTATGTATGTCCCGCTTTTCTAGAACGAAAAGTAATAATCGAAACGAATGTTTCTTTGCCATGTTATTGCTGTATTGAAGGCACATGTTTTAAGCAGGCGAGCTGGTTAATGTTACGATTCAAACCGGAGACGTATGCGTTTGTCTCCGTATCGTCCGTTCGTCTCCGATTCTACGGTTGAGAATCGGGGGTGTCATCGCTACATGCTTGGGCCCCGCTGTTTTTGCCCTAGAGTTAACTAAAGAAGATGAACTTTTTACATGGTGCTTACTCCCTAGCAATGAACTTATGGCAGTGAACAGGATGCGCTTTGGCCAGCTGCTAGTCAGCGCGTCTAATAGCCAAAATGGGTAGCTTTGGGAAGGCCTAAGCACCGATCGATTGGATACGAGGTCTGCGTCAGAGTTCGGCAAGGCATTCGGACGTTCGAGCTCGAGATCGGCTCCAATGATTGCGGCCGCGGGCCGTCTCAGAGTTGCAAAAATCCCTCATTAGATGGCGCCACCTGTCGAACCAAATTTCATTGCCCAGGGGGTATAGAGGAATTGTCTCCCCTTGCTTACCATTGTGATACGGTGTGCACTAGTTCCTACTTCTGCACCCCGCCAGCAGAAAGATTAAGCGTACACAACAAAGGTCATCTGCACCTTGGTTTACGTCTTCGTTTTCATACCGAATCAATACGAGGAAATCAATTTGAATTATATTTCAATAAAGTGAAACGCATATCCACCGATCCTATGCTTCGTTTGACCATCACTGCGAGCACAGCAGAATTTACAAGAGTAAGCTGCAGACTTTTAGCGTCCCTGCCAAGCACGCGCGCTTCTGCAGTGTTAGCATCGTTTAGGGTAACATCAAATGGTTACATGCTCGTGCTTGAAGCTTCGGTGTTAAATTACACATAATATAAAACAAAATATAGTGTCCACCTTTAAAGGAAAACTTAGGTCAAAATTCAAACGAAAGTAAATGTCTGATATCGATTTCGGGAGACAAGATTCGAGCACTGCCAAAATATTACACAAATGAAAAGACGCGATTCACTCTAAAACTGATATTAAAAATCTACGCTGTGAAGGAGGTTGGACAGCGAAGCTGGAGTATCTCCGGCAACGATTGCTCACTGCACTATAGACACGTTTTTTATAGTAAATGTCATCAGGTGTTGCTCCAGTCTTTGACGTCCCAGAGAACTTCCGGTTTACAAAAAGAATGAGCGAAGGCCCCCTTAACACCGCTGCTTAAAAAGTAGATGACACGTTCAACCACCAATTCTCCAGGTGAACGCCAAAAGAACGAAGGAGTGCGAGATCTGTTAAAACGTTTTGAGTATTCTTGTAAACCAACTTGGCTCCTCCAGGATTTAATATTGTAGAGACGAAGGCCCTCGTAAATCTCAAACTTTGTTCTCTGTGAAGCATTTATGCTACGCGGACATTTATGTACGTATGTCATTTATGCACTGGTGAAATAGCAAGCTCAAGAGGCTTGCAGAAACGGCGTGACCGGAAGTCGCTACGTGCTTCGCGTTGTTAACGGGACTAGTGACATCACTCCGCACTCGTACTCCGCCCTTGCCGCGGCAACTTACGCGAAAGCAATCTTTACCGCAAAACGCAGGCGGGGAGCGCTACGCGCTTAACCCCAAGTGCCAAAACAACAAGATATAACGCGCACAAGAACTGTGATAACACGCACGCGATGGTTTTCTGTCGACTATTTTATCAGTCGACTACAGTTCTGTCGACGTACACGAAGACATCCGACCAACGAGTGATGTACAGCTTCGCAGTAAAATGCAAGCACCTGCTTCTCAGCGGGCATTCAGCGGGTTGGCTGATTCTGAAGCAAAATATTGTGCCTTGATCTAATCTTCGTTTTCAAAGAAGTTTTTTTTTTCCTGCTGCCACTTTTTTGTTGTGTTTTTCCGCTGCGTTTGCATCCGTTCCAGCAGAACAACGCTGCAGACGCTCACTCCACACACGCACGAAGTTGTCGCGAATGCTTCAAACGAAGAATACGCATCACAAAGACCAGTTTTTCACGAGACACACAATGGTGCACCACTCGTTGCCTTTGATGAGAGAGGTTGGCCTAATCGCAGCTGAGCTACGCCATCAGCATGCTGTGCAAGCCACGCGTCGTGCTGCTGGACGAGCCGTCGACAGGCATGGACCCCCAGTCCAAACGCTTCCTCTGGGACACCATATGCTCGACGTTCGCCCAGGGGGGCGACCGGGGGGCGCTGCTAACCACGCACTCCATGGAGGAAGCGGACGCCCTCTGCACCAAAGTGGGCATCATGGTCCGAGGTGCACTCAGGTACGTGTATGCGTAGCTTGGCTACAGTGGGTGGAGACTGTCCAGACGCTGCAGCTGGATCGCGTCTCCGAGTGGTGTATTTAACGTCTTAAACTCTAGCTCCTCGGGCATCCTGAACCACAGTTAAGGCTGACCTCGGCCACACTTAACTGCTGTTTAAGATACGCGTGTATCCAGTATATTGGTAGTATAGTAGTAGAATGATACAAATTAAGCTAGCTTGTGTAGCATCATTTTACCTGACGGTGATGGGGGATGGGAGGTTTGATGGGGTGAGATTACGTAGATGTGGTTATGTCAGGTTCGCTTTCCTCACGTAGTAAAAAAGCAAATCCGTGACCTGCTTTTTTTTTTTTGTAGTTTTTATTAATTTTGGGGGTTTTACGGGTTGATCCAATTAAGGGTATTTGGCGCGTCCCAGCAGGGGACTGAGGATTAATTTAGAGCACCCGGAGATAGTTTGACATGAAACTCAAAGCTAGGTTACACGGCTCCTTCTTTGCAATGAGCCCCCGCCGAATTCCAGGCACCTCTGCCGGGATTCGAACCCGCCCCCTGGGGATCCGTAGGCCGGCGCTTTGCTTTAGAGTCACTGACGCGGCCTTGCAGTTCTTGTCTGGGCGTCACTCAGCAATATCCTGTTTCTCAACTTGCTCTAATTGCATCAGTTGAAAATATTTGTATTGCACTTAAGTAACTGGAGGTGCAGCTGGATTTCTGTTTTAATTAGAAGGAGGCAACGCAATGCAAGTTTGCGAACCTAGGTTGAGCCGTCTAGTGCGATACGAGAGCACGAACAGTGTGCAACCCGTGCAGGTGCCTCGGCTCTACCCAGCACCTGAAGAACAGGTACGGAGCCGGATACACGCTGGATATTAAGATGCAGCGGCGAGACGGCGCCTGGGAGAAGAACCTGGGCAACCTGAAGACGTACATCAAGGACGTCTTCCCGATGGCCAAGCTCCGGGAGGGATTCCAGGACAGGCTCACGTACGACATTCCCCAGGCCGGCGTAACTTCGCTTGCCAACGTGTTCGTGGCCATGGATGACGGTAAGTTCCCCGCCGTGTTCCAGTTGCCCCAACTTTAAACAAAAAAAAGAAAAGAAAACTGCAAAAAAGAGACGTTTTGAGAGTTTTTTTTTTTACTTTTTACGAAGGAGGGGCTTGTGTAAAAGGCTAAGAATCCTGACGGGACACTCGTTCCTTACAGTTCACATAGGTACATAAATAAACAAAAAAAAATGCATTAAACAAAAAGTTTTAAAAGAGAGCGTATAGTGATCGGCATCTTCCCGATAATACCAATATTGATAGGTATATAACTAATAATGTAAAATGCAAAAGATACAAGAATGATTGCATATATAAGCAGAAACAAATAACGCAAACAGACACTCGGGTAGGAAGCGCACCCCTCAGGGACAAGGTCCTTGCGTCTACTTTAATAAGAAAAACGCATACCACCTATCGCAGTTCAGTGAAAAAAAAATAGCGATAAAA